>NC_069145.1:73484362-73589112 GCF_943734635.1 Anopheles cruzii | reverse complement strand
CGCCCGGCGCTTATGCTGCTTCCATCCGGTTCCGGATGGCACGTCACGCCACGGCGGCCGTCAGTGGGCCAACCATTGTTTTCTTTCGGTGGTTTAGTTTTTCTTCGTCTTGCGCTTCTTTTAACATAATTTCGCTTTCTTTCTTTTCTCGGCCCGTCGGGCCGACCCGCGTAGAAGACAAAAATCAAAATGGCTTTGGAGGCGGGGAAGCGGGTGGCCAAAAACCTTTCGCTTCGAAATGAACATATATGCAGATACCGATTTATCTCAATCCGCAACCTGGCGCGGTGCGCTGCGGCCGTTTGTTTAAAGCCCAACTTTTACCAACCAACAACAAAACGGGGCCCCGTACGGGAACGACGACGACGACGAAGCCCCGTTTAGCTGCCATTTTTCATCGCCATCCCGTGGAGGCGTGTTTCGGGGAGTGTTTTTCGGCTTGATTTTGAGCTGCTCGTTTGAGTTTCTGCAGAGTCTTTGCGGGACACCGCGGTGCCCCTTTCACCCAAACAAAGCAATTTTGGGTGTCCAATTTTACCAACCAACCTCCAAACGGGGCGGTGAAAGAATGGGCGTCTGGAAAGTGCGTGTCTGTCGTCAGCCAAGTAAGCGCCCGGCGATCAATCCACACGAAAACTAGGTTTATAGAGTTCCTTCGCCAACTTGGAGGCAATCTATTGGGCACCGGAGAGCAAAACGATCGATCATCCAAACAATGGGCAGTGGCTCAAGACACCTCACCTATCTCTCTGAGGACGTGATTGAGCGACGTCAGACCTGCGTGTAGCGCTGCGATGCGGAAATTACGCCACAGCGTGTCAACCACAGAAACTTCGCCGGGATCGCTCCGCGTCTCAGGAGGGTGCCTCCGAAGACCGCTTTGCCCAATGGCGCCAACGTTCTCGCCTCGCGTAACCGGAACCGGTGCTGGTGGTATCGGTTACACACCGTGTGTCGATCCTGCCCGCTGCAGCGCGAAATTGTTGTCACCTGCGCGTTGTTGGCATAATCGTTGTTTGGCGAGTCCCGGCGGAAGATAAACACCCCGTGCCGCGGATGATGGCGATCTCTCTCCCTCGTCGATCTGCCGTTGTTTGGCCACTACTGACCCAGACGATATGCAAATTGAGCGTGTCAACGTCTTCTCTCTTCGCTCGCTCGCTCGCTCGCCTGCCGGATTCGAAGGAACTCGAAGATGCCTCGAACTAACTGGAGCTGCTGCTGCTGGTGCCGATGGTGACGCCCGAGGTTCTCGAGAATGTTCTCGCTTCCTGGCGCTCCACACAATGGTTGGTGATGGTTGTTTGAGTTTCTGACTTCAAGGTGTCACAAGGCTGGGGTGGCCAAAGTTTGCCAAAGGGTTTTGTGATGCATATTCGCCCATTTACATACGCCAGCTTTGCGAATGCTACGGAAAAGGTACTTTAGAAAAAAGGTGTGCTGTGAACCGTGTGACGTCATTTGGGACACCAATAACTCGTACCATTCGATTGGCCAAACAAGCATAAATGTCGTTGTAAATTGCAATCACTCGTTCGTCCGGCGAGGGTTTCTTGGTGAATGGTTTCGTAGTGCAATAAATACCTCATCGCATCGGTTTGGCGCGGGAGACTAATTCCAGCGGTCCCAATGTCAGTGTCAAGCGATGAACCGCAACGGCCGACTGTAATGGAGGCAGTGCGCGTAATTAACCTTCGGTCACCGGGCGTGAAAATCGCACGCCGGTGCCTCGAATCGATTTCTCGAGAAATCGGAATTACCCGCGATTGATTGCACTGGCCACGACCAGGCGGGCACCTTGGGCAACTCTGTGCCATCCGATCGGCGTGCGCTCAGCCAGAACGAACGGTTACGCAGTGACAGCCGCGCTCTGGTCAGGTGGAAAAATGCACCGACTCGCGAGGACGTGCCGAAGAACTCGTGCGTGAAATTTTCCTCAACCTTGCTGCGTCCCAGGGCCGGCCTCTGTCGGAGCACCGGGCGCCACTCGGGGAATGAATTGTTTGTCGGTGGGTGAATCAGTTTTTAATGAGCTGTTTTGTGACCATAAGTGCGGTTGATGATGATGATGATGGTGGTAATGAGGGTTCTGGGATAGGTCGTTTTCTTGTGACATTGAAGTTTTATTTCGCACTCTTCACTAGTTGGTCTTTTTGTCGCTAATGTTGATTCGACAATTGTGTGCCAGGATTGATTGGAAACAAAGTTCGCGGGGCCGACCATATTCTTTAAAATGATTTTAATCGCTGGGAATGGACAACTCACTATTCATTCTAATAACCCTTTTTGTTATTGCTGTTTATTTAAATTTAAATAGACTTATTGATATTAAAAATGTCAACATGTCAAGTAAAGGTGAGATCGCTTTTCGAATGCAGCTGTAGTCTAAAAGTTATTACTAGGCTAAGAGCTACTAGGAAATGGATTCATTTGCCCGTTGATAAGTCGCTTTGTGTAACGATGCGAACGGAAAGATTACAGTTTGCCGGTTCCGTGTTGGTTCATTTCTGAGGTCCATCCCCCAAACTGACGACCAAAAGCATCATTACTCACCGTGTGCACCGTTTACCACGTTTTTTTACGCTCGAGTTTTCTACACGGCACGAGAGTTGCAATTCATTGCGTCACACACAACCACCGGCCGGGCCGGGCCAGCCAGGCGTTGAGGAATTTAAAGTATCTCTTCCGGCCCTATGCACACTGGCGAGTGCTGTCAAGTCAAGAGGGCCGGAACGATTACTCAACCGATCGTGGTCGCGTTAGTGCGATCGTGGAGAAAGTTACCACTTTTCCAGGCCCGCCGATGGTTGGTGGAAATTCTGTGACAGGACTCCTGGCCACCTGGACATCGCCATGTCCGCCATCGTGTGTGTTCGATGCACTTCTGACCCCTTTCCCAGTGGGCAAATCTATCCCAAGGGAAGGGACTATGCTGCCCTCGATGCACGCACGGAGGAGGTCTACAAGCATCAAAGCTAGATTCCGCCTGGCCCTCAGGGGTGATCGATCAATGTCAGTGTGGCATTTGTTGTTGTTGCCTTTTTCTTCAACTCTACCGCCGACTTCATCAAATCACGATGCCAAACAAGCGTCGGAACCACGGTAGGTTCGGAGGAGCAAAGTGAAAGAAGAGGTCCTCTCTAGGAGGGCCAACCTTGAGCATCGAGCAGTCACGATGTAGTTTCGCGCAAAAATATGTAGTGTGCTGTGTTTGCGCTGGACTAGACAATGTGCGCTAGAAACCGTTGGGGTGGCACTTCAGTTGGTCCCAATCCCGACGAACGGAGCTCTGTCGTTCGGAGTCTCTCGCCGGCGCTCTATGTCACCCGCGGGGCTGAATTTATTGTGTTACAACACGGACGCGGTGACTGGGCCAGCCAGCGCCATGTTGGGCTCTGTTGCTGGCCGCCCGTTAGACTCCAGAGCCCAACAGGTTTTATTGCTCGCTACGGTTCGCTTGGCCTGGGTGTCGTGATAGTTTCGCACAAATCTCGACCACGGCCATGGGTTCGTCACGTAGTTGGGGGGGGGTTACGGCTGACCTTTATTAAGCGGCGTGCCAAATCGCGCCGGATGGCGTGAAAGTATCACGAAGATCGGGCCAACTACCCTGCCAGCTGTTTTCCAACTTTAGCCCAATGCCCCCCTTTGGTTGGCCCAATCGTCCGAGCTGCGTGGAGTTTGTAACCTTTTTGCTCGTGGCAGGGCATTGGGCTGAAGTTTGAGCAGAAGATTTGCACTGCAGTACGCCAAAGCAGGGGAGCTAGGGACTCGCTGGTGGCGTCCCTGCGGCTGCCGTGGTTATGAATTATTAATGGGAGAAGCTTGATTTATGGCTAACTTCCATCGGCCACTCGGCAAGGCGTGCGTGCGTTTTTCTTTTCGCCCAGAACGCGTGGTAGTTAATTAATTCGTTGCAGTTCTAGCGATGACACATGCCGCCAGTTCCGCGTTGTTGTTGTCGGCGTACCGTAATCAAAACTGGGATCACATTTATTTCGGGCGATGAGTAGTAGTCGCTGGCTGGTTAGTGCCGTGCCGATGGTTTCTAATGATTGGCTTCGGAGATCTGCCGGCGAGTCGCGCGCCGCGGGTGTTCCACCCCAAAAGCTGTCATCTTCAAAATGGTCAATGTGCTCAATATGGGTCGTGCGCGCCCATCCGTAGGTGCGTGGGTTACGGATGAGCATCGGGTTGGTATCGGGTCGCGGGCGGCCAGGAATTTACAGTAAGTCGCAAAAACCGACCCTCAAATGACCCGCCCGTTGCGCGGCATCCTCCGACGCGCCGTTTTTCGCATTGCCGCCCGCATGATGATGGATGATCGCAGCAAATAAGGCACAAAAGTGGGTACACAAATGTCACGCGCATAGCTCTGGCGCGCCTGCGGACCGAAAGTCACATAAATCTGTAGCATTTCCATCGATTGATCCCGCGTTTAATGTGGCCCCAAACATTTATGGTTTGAGACGAGTATAATTTGGCCGAAATTTATCGCAGTTCCGTGCTCCGTGCTGCTTTGACGCCGGTCGATGCGGAAATTTGTCACTTGCCCAACATGGCGGTGAGGAAGAAATATTAGACGATATTCGCGCCGTACTAAGGTGCTGCCCCAATAATCTCGCATCGACATCGACTCGGTTGCCCGGTGCTTAAACGAGCACATATTTTCACATTTCCCCCCGTGGGAAGCCAGCAGGAGGACAGTCATTTCGCGGCTGTGGTTCTACAAACGACTGGCGAATGCTAAGAATATTTTATTTTATGGAAAGGCGCCCCAAAAGGCCCAATCGAACTCGTCAACCGGCGGATGATAATAGCGAAGTGGCCAGGTGTGCTTTTGTAGCATTTTTAGTGACATGACAAATCTAAAACTATATATGGAAAATAATGTTTGACTCTGGATGGTTAAAATACGCTTAATTTTTTTAAAATTATATTCTGACTACCCGACAAGGCCATTACCATTTAAAAAAAATACGTGCCCAAGATGTTGTTTGCAGACTTTGTCTCCGTTGTGGTCCGATTTGCATTCGCGTTCGATCTAATTACTTTGCCGACCACCATCAAGCTGAAGCAACATTTGCGTAAACCGGTCCGTCTTTATCGCCGGGTCGCGTGGAAAGTGTTGGCCCCAAAAGGCAAAACAATTATCATGCAGACCAAAAATCGCTGCTTCGACTAAACTGCCGTGCTCCCATTTTTGGGTAATCGCGGTGACCACCAATCCGGTTGTTCGGGGAACAGGAAGTTAACAGAAAACTGCAAAAGGTCAAATGGAACCGTACATTTTGTGTATCGGGTAAGCAAAACTTTGGAATGATTTTATTCTCTCTGAAAGTTGAACCAAATCCCGGCCGAGAGATAGTCGTAACTTGCTCGTCCCGAGCGGACAACAAACGCGAGCACTAAGAATATTTTATTTTATGGAAAGTAGCCAAAAATGCCTAAACTCGGAGCTCAGAACTCTCCAACCGGCGGGTGATAATAGCTCGCCGCAACCAACCGGAATGGCTGGCATAATATTTATGCAAAGAATCGATCGTGTCCAGCCCCTGATGGGCCCGGATTGTAAAAATGAAACAAAAAAACGCCGAATTGTCACAATTCAGTTCGAACCGCCGCTCACAAATGGTATTACGGTCAGTGGGATGTTATGGTCGGCCCGAAGGGGGAGACCGTTCCTAATTTGGCCGGCGGGACGGGCGATGTAAATGAAGTCGTCAGTCGTGGTGAGTCAGCGTTGTTTTTTTAGTTCCGTTAAAACGTGTGAAGATGCGTTTATTGCTGATAGACCACGAATTCGGGGTTTATTGGACACGCCACGGCTGGATGGGAGAAATCTCGACCCAAATCGCGTCTCGGTTTATGGGTGGCGGCATCGGTAGCGTATCTAGACAATGGTTGTTAGGAGAACAATATTGGCATTCACAGCGTCAGACACGATGCCTTGCGAATGGTTGCGTTCGCATAAAAGGTGCCACAATAAATTGGGTAAAATTAGCCTTTTTTGGAAAGGAATTGCAAATCATTTTCTGCAGGCCGCGTCTCATCATCTAGATCCTATTATCTACGATGAGTGACGCTGATAATACCAATTCGTTTGAGGTAATCCTTTACGCCAACGGTTCGTGGTGCTCCAGAATGAAGATTAATGGTTAATACCCTATGCCACAATTCCGAATAAACCGCGACCACTTTTCATAAGCCGATATGAGCCCGCCTTGAGGGAGATCTGGCGTGCGAAAGCTCTTTCCTTAAAACCTCCGACAACCTCAGCGAGCACGCCGTCACGCCGTAAGCGAGACCAACGAGAGAAAAAATACTGGACTTATTCAAATTACTTCCGCATCTTCGCAGCTCATTTTTTCGGGTCGGGTTTCCCATGATGATGCCTGTCAGGGCCAGAGAATGGAGTTCGCATTTCGATGCACCGAGAACGGGAGGGTGCTCCAAACACACACAAAACATTGACCGAAAAACCTACTTCTGGCCCGCCGTTGTTGGCAGGAAAAGCCGCCTGCCTTCCCCGTGGAAATTGCCACTACCAAGCGGGCGCCCAAGCGATCTTTTAACATTATGCCACCGTTCATCCGGCAATTGGTCGGCCAAGCAAAACCCGGCAACCAAAGTGTGAAGGTTCATGGTTTTATGGCTCTCCTAATACCCCGTTCTATGTTGGCCGGCCATAAAAACACAACATCCGCTGGCCAAATAGCTGCTGCTGTTGCTGTCTGGTGGTTGTCGGACGGAGTTTGATACCCGGTAAGCCGGTAGCCCCGTGGTGGTGGTAGCTGTGGCACTTACTGAGCGCTTCGCGATGATCCGACAATAGATACGCGGCGGACGGGCTCGGTAAATTCGGCAGGAAAATGACCGGAACGATTAGGGAGCGAAGAATGAAATTAATCGGACAGCGGACGGAACGGTGCTTTGTGGTGGGCCGGAGCTCCCCCCCCCCCCCCTCCCTACCCGACTGCTCAGCATAAGAGCCCCCCTGCCTCGAGAAAATGGCCACTCTTCATGATGGGGCCAGCGCGGGGTTGTAATACAGAAACTCATTCACCGCCCCGTGGGAAACGAACGAACTTTTCGGCCGCGTCGTTGGTTGTGCAATTTCGTTGTGCGATGAGCGCGCGCCGCAAGATGCTATAATTCATGGGAGCGTGAGCACCGCAATGCGGGGAAAACTCGCGGGCTGGGAAAATTTGTAATGAAATTCGCGCCGCGATCGAAAGTGAAGTCTTTTCCGTCTCGGCGCAGAGCACGTACGTACGTAACCCGGCTGCTGCTTCCCAGAGCAAACTGTGCCATCGTTCGCCAACGACGTGTTACATACCGCTTGCTGCTGGTTTGTTGATGTAAGTTTTGACAATACCTCCGGCCATTCAAATAGTTACATTAGAGACCGGTAGCTCATTGCGGCCGCCGCAATCGATCGCCATTTGCAGATCTTCGAACTGTTATTGCCACGCAATCTTCGCCGGTTCACCGGTGGTTTGTACGAGGAATCGGCTCGTAACGCTCTTCATTGTCCGGTTGAATGTTATTTACATTTTTGTCCGCAACATATTTGATTTCCTGTCCGTGTGGACTCACGATGAAGTTATTACGAATGTAAACAAGATAGTTGTCTCATGGCCGCAGGCCACCATCAGCCGTAACCGGGCGTCTCCAAATCTCAAATCATGATTAATTGCCGCTTCCCTTGAGGAAGTGCTCTTGGGTTGACAAATTGGACGCCCGAAACAAGCTTCCAAGCTGCGAAGGTCCCGTCGGCGGCTCCGGCCTATGAACACATCAACGCCACCGCCGTCGAGTGGCGCGCACTGGTGGTCCCTCTTGACGACGTGGCGGCACATTGATCGTTTTTTTCAATCGATTAATTTACTTCACCAAAGAGACCAACGCGAGCGGGCGAGCGAGGTGTCAGACAAAATTTGTATAATCTGCCTGTTCAATCGGCCGATAAATATAGTGCTTAGTGTCACGTGTCCGCGCGTCCGTCCGGTGGTCGGCTTTTTCTTGAGAGCGTAGGCTCTACTTCTGTGTTGCCGTGCAGAGCCACTCGAGTCACAACTCTTGAAGCCGGTGGCCAACTTGAAACACTCCTCAGCGATGCTCGACTTTGTTTCCATTCCGGCGGCCGGTTTTCCATCCCGTTTGCTCGCCGTTGTAAAACCATAACCTAGAAAAGTTGGATTCCGCAGCCGGGCACCTCGGGAGCGCTTGATCAAAGCGGTGCAATTTGTCCCGGCAGCGGTATTAAGTTACCTTTGCACACTGATGTCATCTCCCAGGAGGAAGCTGAGCCGTTCGTGGCCGCATCGTCGTTATCGTCGCCGCCATCGGTCGGGTTACTAATGTCGGGTGTTCTGCCTTGCGACGTCGGAGGGGCCTAACCTCAATCTGTGGCTGCCCTAGCGTCGGTAGTACGGTGCGCGATAATTGGTTGTAAATTAATCTGAGCTTCCCTGAGGAATGGTTGGCCGGCTCGAGTCGAGTCGAGACAGGTCGGAGAGTTAGGTTTATACGCTCGGTCGCGCACCATAAGAGGGTGGCTAGGGTGATGGTTCTCTCATCCGGGTCACTACTAACTGCGCAGTACGGCCAAGACATGGTATTAGTCATCGGCAATCGGAGCATCAGGTGTGCGAGTTCAGCTCTCCGGCACGGTCCGACTATCCGGAGTAGGGAACGAATGTTCAACTGGCCATTTCTGTCTAGCCATTGAAAGTGTAGACAGATGCCCAGATTAAAGGTGTCCTTTTGTAGCATTTTTAGTGATCTTATGTGCTTCCGTGATCATAGTTTGTTGGCACTTAGTTTAGCGATTTGTGATGTTACATTTGTTGATTAATTACTTCCGTTTATCAAATGTAAAACTAAAACACGCAAAAAAAAGGTTTGGCCCTAGATATATGGTTAAAATATGTTTCATTTATTTAAAAGTATATTCTGATTACCCGACAAAAACCGTATCATATCTTCATAGCAAACTGTTGATCATGATTCAGGGTTTGTTGTGAGCAGCATCGGATGTCTGCTTATCGGGCTCAGGTGGTCGGACCCCCTCTCGAGATCTTCGTTTAGTTTGAAGGCACTTATGGTCCTATCGGAATATCCTGATGTTCCGGTGGACAGCAAATGTAGCTGATGGTGTTTTTAAAGCCACAGCGCTTGACTCTTGTTCCGTACACCTGGTGGCGTTGAACCTCCCGTCTACAACCATAGTCTGGCATACAGGTACCTGGCCTTCCGCTAGCCGCCACACACGGAGTGCCGTATTCGGAGTCATCGTCATCACTCGGGAACACTATTGAGTCTTGCTCTGTTTTACGAAGTACGAACTGCGTGATCCAATCGGTGTAATCCACAAGATTGGTACTAACGATTGGTTCTGACGATCCATAGTCCAACGAGTACGTGGTGACGCCACGAATGAAACGGTGGGTGTCATCGAGCAGTCCTGCTCCAGGTTCCGGTACTACCGCTCCGGGTACGACTTGCCGGTTAACGTCCCAGCACATGTACCGTGTGCCATTGGATAAAGTTTCATCGAACAGACCCCTTAAGTTTGCGGCCATCGAAACACTGCAATGCTTAAAGGTTGGCACGTAAATATTGTCTCCGGCTTCGATGGGTTTGTCCGGGTCGTGCGCCGAAATGTACGTTAGTGGATTACTGTGACCAAGGTTGCGGATGCACTTGGGAAGTAAACCCCACATGTAGAAAATACTATTATATTGGTGAAAGTCCAACAGCACCAGTGCTGTGTTGCGAACTCGAGGTTTACTCGGGTCGAATCCAACGTGTTTGAGTATCCGCCCAACATCTACACGCCATTTGTTTGCGAGCCTAACGGCTACCGGAGGTCCCTTGCTGTTTTCGTTCAGACAGTTGATGGAAGTGATGATCGTCTCCGATCTGATCATCAGTCCTGTGCAGGACGATTCCGAGTCATCGCCCCAGATGAAGCGTGTTATAATAGAATCTTTTTCTTCATCGTTGCATTTGCCAAATTTCGTCCTTGTTTCATCCACAAACTGATCCCAACAGGCTACGCGATCATGGGTCTGGCGATCGCTACAAATTACCGAGGGTTCTGGGGATGAAATGCAGCTCGCACTAATCCGGGCATTGGGTTGCAGGTATTTGTCCAATCTCAGCAATGCCAGATCGTTGCGGTAGGATGGCTCTTGAAAGCCAGGATGTATCTGGATCTCGATGATCTTGGCACGTTCTACGAGATGAGAAACGGTGATCTCTACTTCGGTTGGTGCAAAACTCCCGCGCGCTCGGGCACATCTAGCGGAGGTAATTACCGCTGAGTTCCGCTGCAGGGAACCACTGGCCCAGGCGATCCCTTTGGCCATTACAATCGCACTCGGCTAACGTGTCCATAACGAACGCTACAACCGGGGATGAGAGGTTTCCACTGTCTAAGTTCCGAGTACTTCCGTATGCATCGTAGCGGGTCGACCTTCTCGTTGATTACTGATTCGATCCACGGGATATGGTTCGCAATCAGCTGATACACCCCGGGAAAACCTTTGGCGCATCCACTGCCAAACGATGTAACTCCAAATATGAATGGATAAACGTGATAAAAGCTTTGCAGCGCTACCTGCAGTGGACCACCCGAGTCACCCTGGCAGGTGTCGGTACCATTGTTTGCGGCACATATTTGATCGACGGCAATTCCTTTCGGAAGGCCATGTCTACTATTGTATATAGCTGCGCAGGTTTCACGATCAGTCGGAAAAAGATCTGTCTTTAAAAGGATCAGAATGGCATCAGCGGCATAACTGGTTGCTCCATAGCCAGCCGCTTCGTAGTCAGTCTGAGGCAGGCTACGCTTCGTCCACAGACATGCCGGGCAAACACCTTCGGTAACTCTAGACGAACGAGGACACGCAAAGGTTTAGTTCTACTGTTCTACGTTTTAAGGTTAAACTTTCCGTAATTCACAAAAGCTTACCTCACCGGTCCGTTTAGTTCAATCAGCGCCAGGTCAAAGTACTTCCGCGAAAACCGATGCGACGGATGGCGAATGATTCGCAGTATTTCGTACTGCTGCGCGTACTTGTCGTCATTCGCTGTCGCCAAATCGACGTCCCCTAGTCGCACAAAGCGGGGTAGATTGTTGCTCGAGTCGGCTACACAGTGAGCCGCGGTTAGCACGTAGCGTTCCGTTATCAGGGAACCACCGCACTTCCACCGGATTCCGGTAGCACTATCCGGAGATATCAAACCGAGCACGGCCATGTGAGGGATCTCGGTCCCTGGCACTTTTCCCACCTCGATGTCTACACAGTTGATGCGACCTACTCTGGCCGTACTACGTTTGTCAAACCGCGACGCACAATCACCGAGATCCTTGCGTAGAAAGTAGTCCTTCGGGATGCTGTCGGTGAATAAGATTTGTGCGTCAGAAAACGTCGCCATCGCCACGGCCAGGGGCAGAATTGGCAAAAGAATACGCATGCTGGCGGCTGCGCGATGCACTCTACACTGATTGTCTCAAGATCACTGAATCTACCCTCAAGCCTCTACAGACCAATAGTTGGGAGTCTGGTTCTAGATTCCGTTCTGGCTACAAAACCGGTATCCGGTGCCGCAATATCCTCGATCTCGGCTTCTTTCAATGTCCGTGTGGTGGATGCAGCCTTAGCTTATGTTAAGCGACACAATGTAACTATGCAAGAGGCAGACTCGTTGCTGTGCGTAGAAAAGAAACGCGTTTGGATAGATAATAAGAACAAATACCCGTTGCGACCAATACCGAACTGCATCTTCTGTCTGCAGAATAGCAGAAAGGGTCACGTATGCCCCCACAGTTAGGTCTCGGGATCTTCAGTCGATTTAGGAAAATCAGCCAGATTCTGAAACGTCAGTCAGTTGCTTATTGTTGCCGAATTTCTTCTGACTTCTGTTTGTGGGGCTATACGAGGAGTTAGGTGTATGCCAGCTAACCGAAAATCATTGAAGAACTAAAAATTTACATCACAGCGGTAATTGCAGTTATTGAGCCCAAAATGTTGTCAAAAACAATAAAAAATGCCGGAAAAATGACAGCTTTTTGTGTGTCTAATGGAGGAGGTCATTTGATCGAAATTGTATTGTGAGTGAATTGTCAATAAACGACATTCTATACTCTAAAACAAACCTTGTTCATTTTTCAAAATGGACTGAAAAGCGTTGGAGCTATTTTCTTAGGGCTGTATATATAAAGAATTTGATAACCGGATAACCTGGCATTAAAAGGATATTTATATAGGCTAAAAGTTAAAGCTGCCATAAAGCTAATGCGAAATCGGCGATCAGGGGATCGTTACATGCTCGTTTCGAGCCAAAAAAGCAGCAAGAAAACAACACACGCGACAACAGAGGCAAAATTTGGTGAAAACAAATGCCGCGCGGCCTTGGAATACGCAACTGGCCGCATCAAAATAATTGTACATATTCACGACGAGGCGGAAAATTGCTTCCCTCGCTCGACGGCGACGGCGATTTGCCAAATTTGACATTCCGCGACCGCCGGCAATTGTCATTAAATGGTCAAATTGATGCAAATGGAACCGCGGTGACTCTCGGTAGAAACTGTAGCGCAGATATTAAAAAAGGTTCCCTCGTTCGCTCCGTTTATGGTCCTAGTCTTGGCGCTGTTAATAACTACTATCGCGAGGTTTCCTGTCATTTGATTTACGATCCCGCCCGTGTTGGTAATAATGATGGTTGGCGATAGCGGCCATCATTCCGTCTATTTCCGCCGGAAACCGCCGGGAAATGAAGGTGTAGCGCATCGGGGTCAGGTTTGGCTGGGGCCAACGATCAATTATAGAAATATTAATTAAATTTTATGGTAATTTTCAATCCAACCGTGAAAAGCAAATAGAGAGGATCGAACCGGAGATGATTGTATCGGTAATGGGCACCCGTTGCTCCGCAGGATTTCTCCTCTCGCACTCGGTTTCGTTCGTGCGGCGTGTTTTAATTAACATTTCATTACCCTTTTCACAAAAGCTAAATCAGGAAATTGTCCCACATTTTGTGCGATTCACCGCTGACCGCCAGAACCCAGTTTAAGCTCATTTTATTCCGACTTCCAATTAAAAACGTTGTCATTTGGCAGCCCAACATAAACTGTGGCCAAAGCCATTCCGGTCGGTCGGGCGGAATGCAATCCTTTCGCTGTGTGCACTGCGGTCGGGCGCGCAACACCGCATGGTTGCGCCAATCATCATCATCACCATAGTCATCGTCATTTTAAAAAGCAAAGCTCCACGAACACGATTCGTCCATTTGGTCGTCCCGTCGTCCTGCTCGTTCGCGACGGTTCTAGTCTTAGTTGGGGGTGCAAAAGGCATATTTATGTGAAACGTGACGTGCTCTTAGTGCAGTTCGGTGGCCGTCCCTGTGACCGAGCTTCTCGGGTCACCGGGAGCCGCCGAGAAAAGCTCGCCGCGCCCGCGGAACCATAATCGTGACTAATGAAAATGTGAATCTATGATCTATGCGCGCGCGTCGGCGGTGGTCGTGCAGCAGAGGGGCGAGTTAGGGCACTCACGAAGAGGACGATGACGCGCGTCGGTGTACGCCTCTAAAGCCGGAGTGCCTCCATCATCTGCAGCACACTCTCTGCTACGGTTCGCTGGTCACGTTCCGAAAGTGAAATTGATTTATCCATGGCGCCACCGGGCGCCGCACTCTGTTGCCGCGTTGGAGGCACCCTTTTGTGGGCCGGAGTTTGTTGTTTGGCGCAATAAATCCGTCGGTCGGTCCAAGTTCCCGTATCGATTGCCTCTCGGACGTCTCTAATCAACTCGCCTCTGGCTCGACTTTCGCTCTTCGGCTTGCCGTTTGAGTGCAAATTTCCTCAAAAACGAGTGGCCGAACCAGGCCAATTGGCCAGGAAAGACTTTTGTGTGTCTGTGGAGGTCTGGCGGTCTGGCGCCTGCTGGCAACAAGTGTTTGGCTGCCGATGATGCCGATCCTGTACAATGCACTGGCAGCATCAATCGAAAAACGGGGACGGAGTTACATGTTTATATTTTCCGGCATTCTGTCTCTTTTTGTTTTTTGGGCCTGGTTTGTGTGTGCACTTTCATCAAAATAGGCCAAACAATCTTACGATGGGGCAAGAGAACGAGCGTTCGAAGAAAAGGAAACAAAAACAGAGTTCGACATCTTGAGTTCGGCGAATAAGATCCGCGGGCACTGGCCGCGGGAGTTGTGCGAAGTCGTCGTGCGTTCGTTGTTGAAGTGGCTGCCGAAGCTAACCGCTACGGGGTGCGAAACTTGGCGACCCTTACGGCAAAACTTTCACTTTCAATTACCAAAAGATGAGCTTTTGTTTCGGATGAAGGTTCCACCTAAAAGAACAAATTCGGCTCCGTAAAACGCATGAATGTGTCTGGGTAAAAAATGGATTATTGGGGTTTCAAACATGGGTTCTTCTAGCTGCACTCTAATCGAGTTCAAGTGAAAACATTTTAAAAGTTAAGCAAGCTTTTTATTTTGATGATAAAGGTTGGAGTGTTCCGACCACTTGGACCGAACACAATTTTTTGGACTCTTGAACTTCCCCATTTATCGTATTTTTTCAAACATTTTTAAACACATTAATTAAAATTGCAAACAAAACGAAGTTTGGTGGGAATGCTCCCAAACCATGTAGTGCCGGACAGCCGGCCACCGTTTGGGACCGAATCGTCATCAGATACGCCAACGGCGTGACCGTTCTTTCCTTCACAAACCACGAAAAGATAAATGGAAACACAATGCTGTCGGTTGTCAAACTGTGATGCTGTGAAATGGAAGCGAGTGCGGCAGACAATTTCGGGAACCCGATGCCCTTCAGCCTTCTGAAGAGAGTTCTGAGGCCTAGGTCCAGAATGCGGCCCGTCCGTCGTTGTTTCTTTTGGCGAGCACAACACGACACGGCCTAAGTATGCCCGAAAGGTCAGGAGAAGAGTTCCGGCAGGGGCCAGCCGGGTGGCTGTATCGGTTTACAGCTCTCTCGCGCGCGCGGAACCTGTTGCCCTTATTCTACGAAACGACGGTCTCACAAAAACCTCAGCGATTCGGAGTCGGAGCAACATGACCGACGAACATCAGCGCGCGCGATCGTGTGCCGCCGCAACCGAAGCGTGGCGCAACTCCGCCGTCGGTTCGGAGAAACAAACCGCTTACCATCGCGGCGGCGGGGGGATTTGCCACTCTCCGCGCGGCCACGATTCGCGAATCAAAATCATTAAAGTCAACAACTCCACCGTCGATTGCGCCACGTCGTGGCCGCGCCGTTGTTCGTTAATTAATGTGCCGGGATTATGTTTATTGTTTGCGTATTCGGTATGCTGTTCGCGCGCCCACACAACGACACACACACATACAAAGTTCATTAACCACATCGACCGGAGGGTCGGTGCGAAACAATCGACATCATTGGCGGCGGTGGCTGTCAGAGTTGGTTGGGGTTCATTTGGCGTAAAATGGTCAACTAAATGCGTGTGTGTGGCCTCGAGTGTGGCCGAAGCATACACGAAGCCACAGGACGTCGTTACCATAAATCCTCGATTGAATAATTGGCCCCTGTGTACACGGTACGCAAGGAACAAAAATTCGTTCCATATAATATACGAGATCGACTGTATGGGCTTCTGGTAATAGCTGTCCGTTTTCTTGACGCAAAGTTTGTCACCTCAACCGGTGCCAAACGGCGACACAACATTGCGTACGGCGTTTGCAGAAGGACAACGTGTGGCCTGGTTCGCGTGCTAAGTCGAACACATCGGGGTTAAGCCTCTGACCGACTGACAGGATTCCAACTTTGCCACGCTGACGACGCACATCGGGGTCAATCGAAGAGGAGCGCCATGTACGATCATTACCTATCGTGGACGAGGGACATCTACCGGCGGAATACAGATTAGCGGCCTAGGCCGGTGCACCGAGGTAGTCCCCCACGGGGGTCGAGAACGTGATTTACTTCACGCACGCACGGCCACTCATTAACATATCGTGTGCTGCGTGTGCGGAAGTCACACGGGATTATATGCAGTCAGCCGGTAGTCGTTCGCAAACCGTTCGGTGTCCGGTCCGCCAGTGTCACGGAGGGCTACTAATTGCCTTACGGAATCGTAAAGTGTATCGATTGTTGGTTTTTGTTACCAGATTTTGCTTAAGCACCATGCTGCGACCGCGATGGCGCGACAGTGCAATTTGTATTTATGATGTACATTGTTGGGGAGTAACGCCAATGACAGAGTTTCCGTCACCTGGTACTGTTTGGTGCAAACTGTCCCTTTTGAACGGCACGTGTCATTTTAAATGGTCATAAACTGTCGCTGCGTCATAGTTCCGTTGCAATAAAATGGGCCATTAAAATGCGATAAATTCCGATCGTGTTTTCCCCTTCAACAACTGTTGCTGGAAGCGCGTCTGAATTTAACTTGTAGCGCTCGAGATGGTTACAAATTTAAAGCCATTCCCATCCAAGTGATTCATCCGAGCCCGAGCAAAACGTAGGAAATGATGAACGCTTTTCTTCGCGATTTGGTTTTGCTAATTAGCAAGAGGAGTTCATGATTCGATGCTGGATAGAAGACAGAGCTCGGACGGGGGTTGCGGGGCAATCGATCAACTCTCGTCTTGCAAGATTAATGTGTCCAGAACGGGGGCCAATCGGCGTCAACTTTCACCATTATCAACAGGGATGGAGTTGAGCCAAGCGCTTGAAGCTCTAATTAATGGACCAGACCGCACAGACGTGAGCATTACAGCAAGTCGGCATGGAGCGAACGGCATGAAGCCTTGTAACGTGACAACTATAATACTTTCGCATTTCACACGGCGTCGTGCTCGATGCGGCAACGTTTTCCTTTCAAATTTCAACTGCCACTCGAACCTGCTCGGCAGCGCAGCGTGAAAGTTGAGCCATAAAGTGGAAGCCAGAATCCCCAAATGCCGCACAGAAATTCACCGGAAAAGTTTAATTTACATTCGAAAAGTATTGCTTAACTGGCACAGCAAGCTCACCAGTGTGCCAAAACTGGTCAGAAGCCTTCTGTTTTTAATTACACCCGAACTTTGCTCTGGTTTCCAGCAACCCCGATGCCAGGAGCGTAGAATTTTCCGGGCCATGTTACGTCCATTGGAAATCAGAAATTGCTGCATCCGTCATTGTTTGGAAGTGTAGGATTATTTCCATCGGTAACCTACCAATGGACGCGCTATTTTATCGGAGCGATATTTACCGAGAATCCTGGCGCGGATGGTTGCCTTAGCATACGTTCTGTTTCCGTCACAGCCGCAGGATACCTTTCACAAGCTATGCACCTCGTGGGGCTCAATGATGTCGAACGAACGGATGCACCTACGAATCCTGGAGCTGAAGAGCTGCCCTTGGCTTGGCAATCGTCCTGTCGTATTGAGCGGACAACACGAGCAACAGAAGCACACGTTCCCACGCGCGTTCAAGGCGGTGAACCAAGAACAACGGTTGCATACACATTGTCTCGTAAAAACCTTGCATTCGCTTGCCGGTAGAGCTGCAAAGTTCCTGCGAACTTAGTTGGTCCACACGGAAGCTGTTGTCTACCGTCCACGGACAGCTCCGTGCACCATGCACCATTGCCAATGGCCCGGGTCTCCGTAATGTTCCGCTCGCAAGCAAGCAACCCCAAGTGGCCGCCGCGGCGTTGTTGCATAAACTTCCCCCCGCTGTCGGGCTGCGTGATTGATAAAACATTTTCCATACCGCAATGAACCGATAATCAACGGCCTGCGCACGAGAAACGTTCGCTGTCTCTGTTTGAGTGCGGGGAGATTATAAAACCAAATTCCTCCTTTACGCAATTGCAATCAAATCTTTGCGGTGCAGAGTCGTTGAACCGAGTTTCGGAACTGTCGATCGAGAGCACTCTTCAACAGACGGTTAAATCCTTTTTTTCAAATGGGAATTTGGCAGATCCAAGCACAGCGTTTCGAACTCGTCTGGCAGCAGCCGGTTGCATTGGACCTAATTACGCTAATGAAGTTGCTGAACCCGCCAAGAGCCAAGAACAGCAAACAGACCCGCCGGGGGGTTCGAACATCAAATCCGAGATTTATCGCCGCCCTGTGTATCCCTGGTCTGGTGGCAGCCCTTTGGCATCGTTCAATGTAGCGCCGTCGCGGATATGCTACCGATTTTTGCTTTGAATTTATAATCTTTCGTCCCCCCGCCGGGACCAGCCAGCGAAGCGCGGCCTGGCGGCGGAGTGTCCGGTGGTTGGAAAGTATAAATAGAGCGCCGTAAGCTTTAATTACTCCACCGTCGCCGCCGCCACCGCCGCCATGGTGCGCCAGCGACAGAAGAACGGAAGTTGTGGAGGAAGCTAATTGGCCGGCACTACTAATAGACGACTAGCAACCATCGACGCCCCCCCGGGGGGATGGACAACGCCATGAACTTGGCCATGGCATTTGGTGACGCAGCGCGGCCGCGGTATTTACATTCCGGGGCCACCACCTGTTGCTGCAAGCGTCGCTGCGATGCACGCTGCCGCAGCTGACGCGAGCCGTGGCCCCTGGAATTGGGCCGAGAAAGGCTCGACAATTTATGGTGCTCTCGCATAAATGGCGAATCAATGTCAGGCGTTCGGAGCCCTCTAGGTGGAAAGCGATACCAGGCCTCAGTAGCCGGCTTGTGGTTCGGATCGATCGATCCGTCCCGACGCTTCTGTCACATTATGGTAAAATATGCGCGCTCCACTGACGATGCTGCTGCGCCTGCCACTGCCAAAGGGCTGCCAAGGGCCGCGGAATGTTTCTGTTTTTGGAACACACCGTGGATTGATCATTTTAATTAAAACGTAACAATGGACCAGTAGCCGCCGGGCGAGCATATTGAGGAGGACCCATTAGTAGCACGGCTCTGGAATTCTCCGATCCACGTACTATTCCAGTTGCGCTGGTGCTCCGAATTCCGAACGCGGACACCAATGTCAACAAACAACCGACACCGGCGATGATGTGGATGTGATCTACCGCCGATTCTACCGACAATTATTGTGCACCCTGGGCGTGTATTTAAAACGTATTTACGCATCGAAAAATGCTTGAAAACGGAAGGTTGGTAATTTCAATCGAAAACCCGCCCCAAAACCTGTTCTGTGGAGTTGCGGATGGGAAAGCTCCGCCGCCGGCCAGTGAAGGGTGCTCGATTCCTGCTTCCAAAACCGCGTGGATTCTTCTTTTCGGTTCGTTCTTTATTTGATGTTTTATTACGTTACGGGGTTCTGTGGTCCGCGTTTTGAGTGTGCGTCCGCGGAATGTGGTCCTCGGTCTCTCTGATGTCACTCCTGCCGTCTCGTGCTGATGAAACCCTGTGTCAATGCTGCTCGCTGTTGTCGCGCTTTTTTGACAGGTTTGTAGTCACGGCCAAAGAATATTTCGCGCCGGTTTGTTCTGCCCCAAGTGTCCACTTGACCGTCGCAACTAGAAAGCCCCATTTTCGGCAGCCCCACGCGACATTAGCACTTGCCGCGTTAGGCCAACTACGACGTAGCGCGGCTCGTGGGTCGTTCAAGTGGCTGTTGACACAAAGGTTTGGGGCGGCGGATCTTCGTCCGTTCGTCCGCCGCAGGGCTACGGCCGCCGATGACGGATGATACTCGGAGTCCGGAGTCCGGAGCCGAAGCCGGAGCTGGGTCCCGTCTGGTGGTAACGTAGGGCATTGTTTTGTCCAGCTCCAGCCATTGCTCATCTCGACTGGCCAATGACCAGTCGGGAGGGGGTCAGTACTGGAACTTTGAGCTCAAAAGCTCCCCAAATGGATGAGTGTAATTGAAAGGCAGGTCGTTTGACGTGGATCGAGTTACTGACAGAGTGGCCGTCAGAGCTCGCCCAGTAGCGCAGCGTGCTGATGATGGAGTACGGTGTGTATACGGTGGGTCTCCTGGAACCGGATGGGATTCCCATGGTGGTTCCGAAAATTATACATGATCCCCGCAGTATGACCAACTCTAGGAACTGGTCGTTTGGAAAATTTACTAATCACTTTACATTAGCCGTGGTTTATGGAATGGCCCACCGAAGGTACACCCTCAACTTTCACATGCATGAGCTATGTGGGACACATGGGCCGCCCTCAACATCCGGTTCTCCTGCCCGTAATAGGAGCGCCCAGGGTGAGATGGTGAATTATGACACCACGGTACCGCGGTAATTTATAAGGAACGTTGCCACCACCTGGTCACCCGGTCCTCCCGGTCGTGGCCCAAGAGTGTGCTATCACTCATACACACTTTCCACCTTTATTGGCCGCAGAGGCTGTGGTGGGGTGAACCCCACCGTTGTCGTAGCGCCCGGGTACTGGGTTGTTCAATAAGTTCGGAGCCTCGATAACGGAGGGCGCTGCTACGAGTACATTTTTTTTTTTAATATATTGGTACACTCTTCATATGAACGTCGATCGGTCACTAAAATTTTTTTACAAGCCATTTGTATCGACGTTTCAGAGTATTTTTTACAACGGAAAAAATCAAGTATCGCGCAGTGATTGAAATGTTTAAAAGCAATGGAAATTTATGAACGAATGATGAAAGTGTATAAGGACTCTTCGCCTTAAATTAGTACATTAAAAGGGGGGTTTCTGAGTTTAAACGTGGGCGTACAAATCTTCAAGACGATCCATGTCAAAAACGTCCAAAAGCAGACACAACACGTGAAATCGTAGAAAAAATACAGGATATCTTATTGGAAAATCGTCGAAAGAGGTTTAGTACAAGGCCTAGGCTTCTCATTGTGCAGTATAACCAATATTTTGACTAAGGTATTGGATTTCAGAATGCAGTGTACAAAATGGGTGCCGCATCCGCTAAAAATGGAGCAATCCATCCGGAGCACAAGAGCATTTTGAAAATGGCCAAAATCCATGAATTGTTGGAGCATCCACTGTATTCACCGTATTTGCCCCATAGCGACTTCCATCTGTTTTTAGACCTTAAAAAAATCACGCCAGTTCTCAGGGCTTCCAGTTTCTCACTTCAGAGATAGAATTTATAAATTGGAGTCTTCTTGGAACAAGTGTATTGATGTTCAGGAAGGCCATACTGAATAATAAAATGTATTTCAAACTATAAGAATGTGCTTCGAATTTATTGAACAACCCACTATTGCCCGGTTCGGACTGACGGACTGACGGCCAACCTGGCACAGGGGATTTGAAGCACATTAATAATCATTTTCTGTAACCGCAAGTAGACACCGGCCTGCCTTGTTCGGGTGTCACCGGGCAGTGCCGTTATTACTCACGCCAAATCCGAATCCCCGGTGGCCAAGAAGTCCTTCGTGGGCCTTTCGCAGCCAGTTGGACAATTTTTCTTACTTACCCCCGGTCCTTCACCGGTGCTGCCAGGTTTTTTTGGGCACACGGGCGGTGGTACTTTATTGGCTATCGGGAAGCGATTGGAAAGAATGGCGTCATAGTGGCGGTGATCTATTGAACCATTGTCGGGGCGCGCCCTTCATCGGAGTGGACTCCCACACACTGACCGGCGCGCGATTGATGCTGGCCGTTGGATGATGCGACCCTCTGGCGATGCGATCAAGATAGATTCCGGCCCGGGTTGGTCCGATCCGATCCGAACCAATCGGGAGTTTGTTTATTATGGGGACGTTTCGTATCGTGCCCGTGTGTTTACGACATTGCGCGATTGAGTGGCAAATGGTTGACTGAATCGTGTGTGAGATGTCGATTTTCGATGCCGCGGCCGATGATGTCGATCGCTGGACAGTCAGTCACTCTTGACACTGTTTATTATACGGGCCCCACAGGTGATATTCGGGACGGCCACGAGCGCGCGCGGGGGTGTTTTGATGGACATTTTAAGGGTGTTTTTATTACATCATCGGTGACTTGTGCGACCCGCGCGAAGGTCAACGCGCGGCCCAATGAAGGGTTCTGGGTTTTATGACAACGTTCGACACACATGATGCCAGTCATAAAATGCGGTTCGCTTCGCATTTAGTATCACCGAATATGTTTGCTCTCTTAGGTACCAGGTACAAATTAGGACAGGAAAATCAACAACCACCTTTTGGTGGGGTGGAAAAGTGAAGACGCGAATTAGTAAAAACCGAATTTGACGAATTTGTTTTCGCATTGTTTGGTCGGCAGAAAGAGAAATGCGTGCGGTTGCGGAAAGACTCTTCAAAAACGCTGCCGAAAGATCGCTCGACGAGCGCGAAGTCTTCTCGCGTCTTGGCGAGTGGCTCGTTCGGTCGTTCCGTTCGTTTGCTTTGCCATTATCGTGTCCCCATTTCAGCATCTGTGCGCCACGGTTTGGCTTTTCGCACCTTCTGCGACTTCAGCGCACTTCGCGACTTGTTGCCGTGCCTAAAGTTTCTCCTTTCGTTTTGTTCAGGCCCTCGTTCATCGTTTTGCTTCTCCGCTACCGTGTACCGTATTGACACTACTTTACTAATTTTTGGCACTTGTTCGAGCATGTTCCCGCCTTGTTCACATCTGCGCTGTGTGCTGTGTTTGTGATTCATGATTTCTTATTTGTTTCGTTTGTTGTTTCTTTCTCCTTTTCATTTTCCCCATGCCGCTTACACGCTTGGCTTACTCGCTGCTGCTGCTGCTGTTTGTTTGCTGTATGTTACACACTCCACGACGCTCGTGTGTGTTGATCCGTGTTGCGAATGTCGTTGAACTAATCGCACGGTGAACATCGGACGGGCGGTTAGTAGTGCCTTCACTCGAGAGCAAAATGCGACGCCCGAGTGACAGCGATTACAGCAAGTCACATCTTCCAGGTAAGTCGTTACGCCGACTGCGCTCAACACATGGTTTGCATGCTTCATTTCATCACACACTTTATCACCAGCATTTCATTGTCGTTCGGGCTCAGCATACGGTTATTAAACCGAAAGGATTTACTCCGCATGAAGTAGTTTTCTCCCAAGCGTTATGAGAAAGACTCTCGTGGAACTCGGAGTGTAGTCCGGGTACTGTCGGAATGTTTTCCAATTTCCGTACAACATAACTCCTGCTCGATCGACCGACGCACCGCTTCCGGTGCAATAAACAACTCCGAAGTTCTTTACTGTTCAAGCGCCGGAGTTTCTCAGAACCTGGCACACAGCTGGACGCGGTTGCGGTTGAGACGGTTGAATTTGTTTCGCTTCGATTATGCTTCTTTCGTAGGATCCCGCATCCGATTGGTGAAGAAAGTCTGTCTAAAAGTTAAATTGAGTTTTAAAGTGCTACAGGGTGAGCCATATAAGATACTTTTTTGTTGTTTGGTTTTATAAAAACGGCTGAATATTTTTCGACGCTTGAAATTTTGGTTTGAAAGGTTCAGAAGCAGAAATGGTGTTGTGAATTGACCTCCAAGAAGCGGCGATTTGACACCATTGGATTATTATTATTTGACCAAACTTGTTTTTCATAAAAAAATGTCTTGAATGAAGCTTCCGAATAAATGTTTCGAAAAATATTCAGCTATTTCCTTTATAACCAAATAAAAGAATGTATCCTATATGGCTCACCCTGTGGAAGGTGAGCTAAGCTTACCACTATGTGCCATCATCTCGAAAGCGCGCAAAGACATTCACAAATAGCGGAAAGCGAACGCCCTGCGTGTCTCTCTCTCTGTCCCCGGGTGAAGTACTATTTGCCTGCTTTTAAAGCCGGAACGGCAATTAATGTTGCCGCGCACACGACGCGAAGCGAAGCGCGTCACACACTGTTTGTCGTCCGTCGTCGTCGTTGTTGATTGATGGCGGCCAGGGAAGTGGCGCTTCACCGCACGGCACCGAGCTGATCGAATTACGGTGCCCATGCTCCCTCGGAGAAATTGGATCACTGCCGGAGATTTTCGTTCTCCAGTTCTCCACACGGGCTCCGTTGACAAACGCCGGCCGGCTGAGCGTTTGTTTGATTTAATTGTATGCGCACCCCGCAAAACCCAGCGCATGTCACATGTGACATTCATGGCGGAGGCAGTGAAAGGATACTGCGTGCTTGCCGAGATGTTTTATGTTGCAATCATCGTGGTTTGGTAACCAGAGAAGGGCCCGGTGCACTTCTAGCTTGAAAATCCGTTCTCCGCACAGCGTCCGTGCGGTTGTTTGCATTACATTGTTCAAGTTTGCCTCTAAAGGCATCGATCACGCGTTTTATGTTAAGCCCTCATTTCATTGGCCATTTTAGTGTAGCGGTTCCATCATTATCTGTATGTTAATGTTTTTCTTTCTATAGTGTAGCAATTAGATACCGGCCGACTGTGTGTGTGCATGTAATCGTTTGTCTTATGTTCTTTTTTCTTGGTTTCTTCCCTCTTTTTTCTCTTTCTTTTTACCATGTATCTTTTGTTTTGTGATCTGGTGTATATTCTGGTTTCATTAATCATTCTTTCATTCCGCGGTGTGTTTGTTGTCGCCTGTGTTTTTGTTTGCTCTAACTGCCACATGCTTAATTCTTACTTCCCATCCATCCATCCATCCATCCATCCGAATCCGCGTGCGTGTGTACTTCGAATGGCACGAAAAACAATCCAACCGAAACGGTACGGCTTCTCCGCACGTACGGATCGTTTATCACATCGACGCAATGCGCTCCGATCGACACCTGCTTTTGACGAACGGTCATTTGTCGGCCGAACCGAACAAACATAACCGCTAATTATCGCCATTCGTCGCGCCGACACCGGCTGCCGCCCACGTGTTCGCTTCGAAAATAACGCCCGACGTCAATCACTCACGTACCGCGTGCCGCGTGTTAACACTGTAAAAAACTCCGACTTCAAATAATAATTACTACGCGACGTGTCAATCACGCCGCCCAATGTTGTGGCGCGTGTGGGAATGCATTCTCGCGATCGTACCCGGCGGCGGCTACTTGAAAAAAAATCCGATCCGATTCTACGCGCGACCGATTGACCCACTAAAACCGTAACACACACCGTGCGCCTCACCTCGGTGGTTGCCGGCTGCGAAGATGTGGACGAAGAAAGCGAAACCGATGTTCTGACGTTCGAGCGTCCCATGTCGGCGCGATCGTCCCGATCACCCGATTCCGGTTTCAAGAGCAGTCGCTCGGACCGTAAAACTTCCAGTAAGTAATGCGTCGCGGGCGGGGTGCGGGGTTCTATGGGCCAAAGAAACGCTTCAAGCCCATTACTGTAGAGAAAGCATCATGTGGTCCGGAGAGGGGTGCTTCGTAGAAAATTTGTATTTATTTAAATTACGTAGAGTACGCATGCAGTACGTAGAACGTTACCGAAAAGGCAACGAATACCATGAAATACAAAACGGCCCAAAGGGATCTAATGTTTGTGACAGTCAATATTGTGGTTAATCCCTCGACGATTCCTCGCAATAACTTGAACTGGAACTTGAAATGGAAAACTTTTCAAAGTTGTTATAAACATTTATCTTTTAATCGTTTAGAATATCCAACAAGAATTATAACATGAAGTTGATCCTAAAGACGCTCTCCTGTTTGATCGTTAATTGAGTTAAATGATTTACTTAAATTCAGATACCTCTTTGTAGTTCATGGTCATTGTTGCAGTGTGTGCATGCTTATATTAGTTATTCGATTGTTCGTTAGCTCGCTTAAATTATACTGTACATTGTGTGTGTTTTTAATTATTTCTATGTGCACTTTCTTATATTTTTCCTTCCCTTGTGGCACCCACTTTATGGTTTGTGTGTCGTCTTTCTCACTGTGATGCTGCTGCTCCTGTTACGTTCATTACTGTTGTATTGCGTGTGTGGTGCGTGTGCGGTTCTCGGTCCGGAAATGCTACACCTCGATGCTGCTGACGCCGCCACGCTGTTTGTCCCACGGGTCCCTCATTTGTTGCGCACTTTTGACGGATTGTTTTGCACGCTCGCCTTTCGTTTGCACGATCACACCCTCCCTCGACCAGGCGCCTCCACCGGTTCCGACGGATACTGGGAGGCAACCGGAAGACGTCGAAGTTCAGGTAAATGCGAAACAGCCACGCTCTGGTTCTCACCCACCATGTGCGTTGCGGAGCGTTTAAAAAACACTAAACGAAGTAAAAACGAGCTGAAATAATACCCCGGTCCGGGTGGGTCCCAGGATAAATGCATTACACTTACTGCTGCTCTAACCCATAACCCGTCCCGTGGCAGACTCGCAAACCGGTAAGCGCACGAAAAATGTCCTCCACTCCGTGTGTGTGCCGTCGGCTGCTTGGCCGGGGTATAATTACGAATGTCCTTTAACCGCTTCGCTGCCGCCTGAGCCCCGGGAAACATGTGCGCTCACTTGGTGGCGCTAGGCACAGGCACAGAAATTACACACTCTGCACTAATTAATGGCCGTGATTCATTCCACCCTCGGTTGGCGGCGCTTGCCCCACTTTATGTGGCGGCTTTCTACATCCGGCTTTCCGGCTGCCATACGGACGGATACGAACGGTGCAACATAGCTTTTGCCGGCTCTTGTTTCTGCTAGGGTTAACGATCGGTACATAGTTGCCGAGTTTGCTGCGGCGCCTAGCTTTAATGGGTCTCGGTTTTACAGGTTCCGTTCTTCTGGTATGCGTTTACTCGTTCGCTTAATTGTTTGGTGGCTGATTATCACTAAATTATAATAAAGTATTTGGTAGTCCCTTGTATTGTTACTGTACATTTAGTTTTTCTTTACTCTCAATGTTTTCTGTAGTTTTGCTAGTTTCTTAACTAACATTTGTTTGCAAAAAATATTATTGTCGTCAGCATGACACTTGTTTAAACTAAAGCGCTTTCTAAAAATGGTTCGGTTATTGGCCCGTGACGATGGGGGACTCACGCAAAAAAATGCATCGTAAAATATTCAAATGAGGCTCCGAGCTTAACCATCGGAGACGACCACAGAAATGGGTTTTGGGGTGGTCCGATGGTTATCCGTTCTCCAGTGGACCTCACCGGCATCGCTTTCTTATCGGCAAACGGACCTTACCTTAACCCACGCACCGACCGGTCCGGATCGGTCCGGTTCGGTCCGACGGTCATTGGCCGGTGGTCCGTAAAATTACGATCCCGAGGCCCTCATGCTGAGGCTGACTCATGCTTACCGCTTCTTTCTCGAATCTACTCTCTCTCTCTCTCCATAGACCAGGGAGCCGTTCTGACGAGCGATACGGACAGTTTCATCATCGGGCAGCGCGTCTGGGTCGGCGGGATCCGCCAGGGACAGATTGTCTACATCGGCGATACGCACTTTGCGCCGGGCGAATGGGCCGGCGTGGTGCTGGACGAGCCGAACGGCAAGAACGATGGGTCGGTGGCCGGCAAACGCTACTTCCAGTGCGAGCCGAGGAAGGGCGTCTTCTCGCGGTTGACGCGCCTCACCCGGGAGCAGCTGGGCGGTGGTGGTGGTGGCGGCGGCGCTGACTCGACCGCCAGCACGCCGCTCGATGCGAGCTTCCGCTCGCTGACGTCACCGGCTCGCTCCGGAACCGTTTCGCCGACCCACAGCGTGCAGAGCTACGCCAGCAAGTCACCGGCCGTCGCTGGAAGTAAGTAACTGGCTGGCGGAGAGTGTTAATTGCGTCGTCGATGGAAGCTAATGGTCATCTGGGTGCCCTTTCTTGTTTTGCAGAGGCAGCATCACTGAACGTGGGCGACCGCGTGATCGTGTCGTCCGGGTTCGGGTCCCGGCCGGGAATGCTGAAGTACCTCGGCGAGACCAAGTTCGCCAGCGGTACCTGGTGTGGCGTCCAGCTGGATGATGCAAGCGGAAAGAACGACGGTACCGTCGACGGTGTCAGGTGAGTCGCGGCCGCGCGGGATCAACCCGATACCGGATGTGTAATGCTCGCTCGCTTTCGCCCCCCCTTTTCGTAGGTACTTCGAGTGTCCGGCCAAGTGCGGAATCTTCGTGCCGATCGCCAAGGTTACCCTGTCACCGTCCGCCCGCAAGACGTCCGCCCGGCTGTCGCGCTCCAACTCGAAGGAATCACTCAACTCGCTGGCCACCATGAGCTCGATTGCGACCACGGCCACGTCCCGGCTTCGCATGAGCGCACAGGTATCGCTCACCGCCTGGTAGCTCGATCGCCGCCAGAGGGCGCGCGCGCGCGCACGTGTTTGGTTGTGTTTTGTTTGCCACGGTGCCCGCTCCCTGTGGGGTAGGAGACCCCAAGGACCCCTTTAACTCCAGAGCTCCCTTTTTAATCGCTCCTCTAACCTCCCCAAGAGTGTTCCTTTGGACCGTTTGTTTTGTTGTTTTAGCCTCCTAACCTCCTCAGCCACTAACCTAGGCTAAGCTGTGGTCCCCGTGGACAAACCTGGCGTGACCTAACACCCTTCCCGCTCTCTCATCCTCGTTGCTCGTCCTCCTTCGCTCTAACCACGTTATGCCTCTTGTTTCGCAGAGGAAATCATCGGCCGCTGCTACCGCCGTACCGTCGACGCCGAAGGCTTCCTTTTCGCTTCAGGTAGGCACCAAGTCCTCTGTTATGTCCTCTGTTATTGTTGGTGGTTACCACTACTACTACTACTCGGTTGCGTTCGTTGTGCGTGTTTTGCGTTAGGATGTAAGAGAAACAAAAAAAAGATTAAAACCCCTAACCTCACTAGAGCCCCGCAAAATCCGTCTCAAGTATCGGCCTGCGTCCCTTGGTGGGGTGGCCAAAGAGGACGAATAAATTGTGTGTGTCACCATCATCCGTCGTCGGGCGTCATGCTGTATGTTTTTCAAGAGCCTCCGAGGGATGCTTTCACCGTCTGGAAATTATTGGAATTGAATCGATTGTATTGTTGGGGAGGCTCTCTGTGCGGTCCGTCTTCAATTCTTGGGCTTGGATAAATTGCTATACCTATGGGGACTTTGTTTCCAGTTTTTGGAACTCGCGGAAATTTACAACCGGCCATCACAAAAATGGGGTGTCCTCAATTTGGCAACACTTTTCGTGTTTATTCTATTGACAATAGCAGCTCGCAGATCAATCCCGTTCAAGGAATGATGCTTAGTAGGGCCGGTGGACCATAAAGTATGGTCATCGCAGGATGTCCACCCTCCAGAAGCGTGGAAGGCGCACCGATGAACTCTAGTAGCTAGCGTCGCCAACGATACGGCTTCCTGGCCCTGGCACGAGGACTAGCGCCTAACTGCCGATGGGGACTGGCGATGAGCGACTTGTCCAGGGCACAACAAAACCTTCGTTAACCCGAAACGTCAAAACTAATCTCCCTCCGGAAGATTGATGGTTCGGTTCTGTTGTTGGTTTTTGGCAGGACCATAACGGATTTGTTTGTCAGTGACCGTGACCGGGTGTAGCACCGAGAACCCACAAGCGGCACCGGATGACTGCTGTAGGTCGCACTTCGACGTACGTGTAAATTGCCGTGCCACCAAATCTGGCCAATCACTGGGACAGCAACATGACTCGGGAGTTTAAAAGTTAATTGATTTGCCATCTGGAAATTGGTGGAATTCAAAGAATGTTTTACTATTATTGGCAAAAAGTGACTCTAAATGGTCTGGCCAGTACCCTGAGTGTTGTGCGATAATAAGCGATTGTGGCCTGACATTACTGGGCGCGGGACCACTAGTTGTCGCAACCTGCCATTTATGGTAAAAGTGAGTTTACGGGCACACGCGGGCTCAACTTGGGCCCCTCCTCATACGGATGCCTCGGATGACAGCGATTGCGTTTGTGCAAGCTTTTGACCCCACTGCCCTGCCCGCCTTGGGGGAGTCTTGGGCTGGAGCTGGCAGAATGCATTCAAGCCAGCTCGTAGCGAGGTAGCTAACTGTTGTAATCGATCACCTACCGCGCGTCGTCGTTGATAGTGATCACCACCCTCTGCGCTGATTGCATGTGGCGGCCCACATCAAACTGCGAGTTGATTTGTGGTAGTAGGTGAGCGTCGCGAATGCAAATACGTGTACATGCAAATCAGAGCTTTGGCACTAGAAGTGAGGTTTATAGTACAGCTGTCCGTAGTTGGCATTACCCTCGTGTGTTGGTGGATGATGATTGTCTATTCCCGCTGATGACGTTGATGCGTGCTGATGTAATGTACCGTCTGTCATAGGTCAGTCTACAGCGACCACGGGATGCCTTCCGTTCGGGCTCTTTGCGGAATATTCCTCTGCACTACTCGTGAGGCTAACGAGCAATCCTCAACTGAAGGGCTCATTTGTCATCCATTGGAACGAGTGTTCTGAGATGAAAGCTCGACCTGAGAAGGACTTCTGATTGTCTACCATGACGCTCGTTGTGTCACTTTATGACAGATTGATATTGATTGTAGCAGCAATGTATCGCAGGGCAAGATTAAAGAAAATCCCATATCCCTTCTTGACTTTTGATCAAATGAAATAGAATCTGTTTCAAGTTGATCGCTTCAAGTCATTAGTAAGGGATCGGTGGGCCCCCGAGAAATTGATGGCTCTGCACGAAGCATAAAACCGAGAAACCGAGAGCCAGTCGGCAGAGTCACGATCATAAATTGTCCGTGAAACCGTTAAACGGCTACGCTGATCCACTTCCTGATCTCATTTTTTACGACTCACCATGATGAGCTCTGCGAAGAAACTACAAAAGATCGTTAGCATTCCGGTGGTGACGATCGTAAACGGAGATTTGAATACGCTTTCGGCTGTCAAGTTGGCCGTCGCGCTGTCGCGAGCATCACCAAAATCTGAGATCGTGCGCGATCGTATCGCAGGTGCCTCTGCAACACTTGCTTCTCGCGGGTGATTCAGGTGCTCGATGATCAGCGTGAGGGCGTTTTAAGTGGCGCACCTTAAAAACACGTCCATGACGTAGCAAGATGCCGTAGGTTCGTCGTGTAGCTACCCGACAGAGGGAGCGTATGCTGTGGTATGCGCACGAACCAGAAGACCCTGGCCCCCCCGCTCGACTGCGGAGGTGGACTGTGATTAGCCGAGCCGAGGGTTGGGTGCTCGCGCCGCGATCGACCAAGACAATACCGATTGCGATGTGTTGGTGGCGTAGTCTTCCGATTAGCGAAGGCGCCATCGTGTTGCTAAACTTGGTCACCCACAGCACTCGGCACCCTGGTCGAAGCAGGAAGCTGTCGCCGTTGGTCGCGAAGATCTGATCCGGGTCCGCGTGTGTGTGCGATGTGGCCATGCGTTGCTCGACGTCCGAGATAATCGTCTGACCGTTTTTGGTGCGCGGTGACAACCATTCTGTCCCAGTAACGATCCTCTGTCAGTCTTGTGGCTGGATCGCGCGCATTCAGTTTCGATCCGCAAGAGCTGAACGGTGGATGACACATTCTGTCGTGCGCCTCTCTGGACTGGTGGACGTTCAACGATTGTGCCGCACCCGGACGACCAGAGGAGAAGCTGTCCCTGGACCTGCTGGGTCACCTTCCTGTGCAGTGACACTCCGGCCAGCTGGCTCCGAGATTTTGTGAGAAATAAAGTTTTCTGTCTCCACCCGTTGGTGACAGACAGACACGGGGATTCCGAGGGCTCTTTCGGAAGGGTTTGACTCGGTGTTTGATTGTTTGTTGTGTGTGGTGTGTGTGTTGGTCCTCCTGTCACGTGAAATCAAGCCGTCGACACGTTCAACACGCACGCCCTTGACTCGCCGCGCTGTGTTTGAAGAACTGATTGGTTTGCGAACGGTGGAACTCCCCAGCCAGAGTTGGGTGAAAATGTCCGCTATCTGCGATGACTCCGCTTCGTTTCCGGTCCGATTGGCGTGTGTGGTAAAATTCCTTCCGAAAATCTGGAGTTAAGAATCGAGAATGATGCTCCGTGATGCTCCCATTCATGGGTTGTGTTCGATGTCGGAGTCGATGGGTTCTCCATAGTCGGCTTGGTGGGCGGCCGTATACTCTCCATTAATCTTACTCAAGTACCCGGTCTCCATTCCCCCGGTTGGTGCTCCGCGAAGACCGACGCGGGTTCCGGAAAAAGCGGGACGTTCCGTCACGTCCAGCGTTCCGTCGTCGTCCTCCGAGTTGGCAGATCAATTAAGTGTGCCCCACATACCGCCCTCAAGCGAAAACAAATAACTTTGGAACGACGACGGCAGCGGGCCGGGACTGGGAATGTCTTTCTCTGTACCCTGCCCAACGTAGCCTGCCCGCGTCCGCACTTGTTGCCAGCCTCCGGGACGACAAATTCATTAAACACGTCGGTTTCAAAAAGGGCTCCTCCGATGTTGACTGCGGCCACTTCACATCCGACCGCTGCGCTGTGGCCCGGAGCTCTGTCAAATGTCAAATGTGTTCTGAGGCCCTTCGGCGGCGTCCTGGGTCCATGATACGGCCACCGGGTTTGTTTTCTTTACCTTACCTCTGGCCGTTTCCGGTGGCCAATTATACCCCACTCGAGGCAACTTCTCCCAGCAACCGGTAACTTCTCTGTCGTTCTCGTTCGGAACTCGTAACTCTTCCGGTTCACAGGGCGTAAAAGTGACAACGAGGGTTTCTCCTTCCTCCGGTGATAATGGATTCGAAAATGTCCCCAACACAAACACGATGCTAATTCGGAGCCATTGTTTGCACGCCGCAGAGATGGCGATGGTGGCGATGGATTACAGTCAGTCACAGTCACAGTACGCAGGATCCGTTTCCGTTCTGAGAGGGGTTTCGTGACAATTATCGGCACCGCTTCGAGGGCCCTTCATTCGGAGGATGACACGTCGGTCGGGTTGGAGTTTTCTGTGTGGGGTTTCAGTAAATAAATCACAAGACCCTCCGCATGCGTGCAGACTGGGCTCCGTGGCTCGGGAAGCTAATATTTTGCGAATCATTAGGGACGGATTAGCATATTTAATTCGGGCCATGGTGGCGCTCCGGCACGAGCTGTCACGGGCGGCACTTCGATAAATCATGCTGCTGTTGCGTGTTTTCGTGCGTCGACAGGCCCCGGGTTGACGGTTTGCTGTCTGTTCACAACAAGCCTGGGGTAAGGAACGGTCCTAATGACGACGATGACGGTATTAGCCATTCCCTATTGGGCATTTCAGCGATCACATTAAATTTGGCAATCGGGGATTAGAGTGTCTGGCGAACTTTCCCCTGTCGCCGAACTATCTTCATGAAGGATGCGGTGGATTTTGTTCGGGGCCTCCTTTTTGGGACTGATTACTCAGCAATTGAGAGACGGAATAGAATGTCTTGATTTCAATTTGTCTCTTCTCTACTGTTTCTAAAATTAGTTTACTAACTGCAGCAAGTTTTATAGAAAATGGATCATGTTAATAAATAAATAAATAATGTTGTTCAATATGTTTAATTTAGTGTTTGACGATCGATCTTCTTTCGGTCTTCGATCGATCTTTTGGAAAAAAACCTTCTTCGGCGTATCCGACATGCATACAATTTGTTTTCACTTTTGTTGCATTTTCCAAGTATTTAACCAGGCAAGTTGGTAGTCCTAAAAGCTGGTATAGTAAAGATACAAAGTTTTCCTTTTTTCGGACTGAGCGATTCGGAATTCCGCCTCGCTTTCGCTCCAGCTTAAATTGTTTGAAATTGCTGGTTTGAATTGTTTGAGGACCAGTGTGTGGAAAAAAAGTTCCAACAAAAAGGACCAACCTACAGCCGGTAACCTCCAGAATCCGTGTGAAGCCGCTTCAGTTCGGGTTTTTTACGCCTTTAATGCGAAATTCAATCGTTTTCCGAATTATAAGAATCACGGCGGAACAGAACGCGAACCGTTCAAATCCGTTCCGTGTCACGCCGACGAGTCGCGTCGCCAAAGCTAAATTCACTGGAAACCTACAGATTACGGGTACCTTTTTTTTGTGGCCACCAAAAATAGATCCTGGCGCGGAATTGTGAATAAAAGTAGCACCGGAAACGATCAATTTGTTGTTTCGCAGAAATGTAATTTAGATTTTCGCAACCCTCGCTTCTCCTCCGGGGCTGGCGCAAAAAACATTCCGCGCCATCATCAGCTCAGCTTACGCGAGTCCACGGGTGAAAGGATCGTGTTTCTTAATAAAAACATACAGCAACAGCACGTCCCCAAATCGTGTACTGTCGTCCTAACCAATGGGTTGTCACTTCCGTCGGTCTATCAGTAATCAATCGTTCTCTGCTCTGTCTTTCTTTCTCTTTTCCATTTCTAATGCGCCGCCCCGCCACAGGATGTACTGCGGGAGAAGCAGAACCACATCGAGCAGCTCATGCAGGAGCGGGAAATCGATCGCGAGGAGAGCGCCAATCAGAGCATAATGTACCAGAAAAACATTCAACAGGTAATACGGGACGATGGTCGGTCCGTCCGCATTAGCGCCACCGAGTGGATCCGTCGGCGTGGAAGCCAACACGAACACGAGCACGAAATGTTTTTCATGTCCTGTCCACATCCTACTTCCGATGTCTCTAACGTTCCCGATGTTTACACTGACCTTAGCGCGACGCCACCGACGGTGAGGTAGGACGCTGGGCCGAGCTGGTGCGACGACGCGCCCTTCGCATTGCTGATCTGCGCCGCGAGTTTCAGGGATGGCACGGTAACCACGAGCGACACTGCATCCTGCACGACGTCCTGCTGGCCTAGGATCGCCGCGTCCTGCACGGTTCTGTCGAGCACAGTGTCGAGCAACGGCACACTAAACTATTCGATCCGTTTATCCGGGCTGTGGACGTCGCGAAACAACCATTCGCCGACCGGCCGGTCGGCCAGGACTAAATAAAGCAGAGTTGGTTCTCCCGTGTCCGATTAATAATTCATGCATCCCTCCGGAAGGGGCTACTCCGGGCCGCGAATGACTTCTTCGAGGGACTGTTTTTTTAAGAAACTAGGTTAAGAATGGTTTTTCTGAGAGACAGAGAGAGAGAGAGAGAGAGAGATAGATAGAGAGAGTGAGTGGAGAGTGAGCGAGAAAAAGGCGTTAACTGTTATGGTGACATTTTATAAATGCGACAATTAAAACCGAAACTTGCTTATGAAACACTTTTCCATTCTTTTAATTCAGTTTTCACAAAACCTGTTAGTAGACGCGAGGGACGACTGTTCCTGACCCTAAAGATGGCTTGTGTTTAAAGTTCGACTGTTCATTTGACTAATGTTATTAGGTTTATTTGTCAGAGAGCACGAAAACGTGAAAAGAATGGCCACTACCAAACCTTCAAGATGGCCTTTCTTTTGCTCGCGAATGAACTCGCGGAATATGCCCATCCACTCCCCAAAACTTGTTGCAATCATATCACAGACCCCAACGCGAAGCGACTCGACAATTCCCCAAGGGATACGCGCCACCTCATGGGCGCCACGCAAAGACATGTTAATCGCTAGAGACAGTTTGATTAAATTCACTCCTCTGCGTCAAAGCGGCAACTCGGCAACTGACGTGACCTCGGTTCGGCCGAGTTTTCCGAGGTAACCGACCGCCAAAAGCCGTGCTTCCGGTAGCCGTGCCACGGAGCGCCATCTTTTCCGGTGCCACCATTTCACCGCCGCCGCCGGTGGCTCTGATGGGAAACCCATTCTCAGCCAGTCATTTCCGTTTGTCATTCGGCACGGGAAGCAATTTGATTCCTTGCTTCCACCCCGGTCGGACGTCGTTGTCTTCGCCGGCTGACTTTTTATTGCCTTCGTAGCCGGGCACGGAACGAAACGATTACGTTCGCATATCCGGTTCTGGATGTCGTTTCGAACGGCAGACGGAAAGCTGCGCAGGATAGCGATTCCGTATCGGTATCGAACTTTCGGAATGAGCCCGCCAGCGCTATCCGGAGGTCTTCCACGGGTTGCTCTATCGCCCCCGGTCACTTGTATCGTCGCCCAGCTACAGAGTTCTAGCTGCTCTGCCCTTTGCTGTCAGTCCTTGTGGAGGTTGCCGTTGGAAAAACAGTAGCGCAACAGTAGTGAGGTAGGTTCAGGATCGTACATTTTGTGGCCAACGGGTGTCCGTGAGCATTAGATACACAATAAAACACACACACACACACGGTCTGCACAATGGAAAGAAATAGGGCAGCAGGATTTTCTCGGACAGTGGACCGTCGGACGAAAGACATAAAAATGCGCCAGCTCTCTCCCATGCTTCGGTGACCAAATGTGTGTCGCATTGGCGATCCTGCCCCCCGTCCGTTCGGAACGAGCGACCGTGTGTCGTTGACGATCGATAACGTTTCGATCCCATTTCGATTCGATTGTGGCCGGAAACGCGTTTTTCGCACCGACACAATAGAGGACGAGCCCCGGAATGATTTTCTTCCGGAACATTACGGCTCGATGTCTGTCGAGTCAGACTTCTTTCTTCCTCGGAACTGAACTGGTCTTGAACGAAACTGAGCAACAACAACACCAAAGCTGAAACTTATCAAACAAATAAAGTAAACTAAAAGCACCATGGAGGATTAAGTGCGGTGTTGTAGCCGTGTTTTTTAATGACCAAGAGATTAATGTTACATAAGGGATCATACCCTTATGTTTTGTGCTAAGGAAAATGTACGTAATAAATTACCGGCCAACACCGGCTTCTCTGTCTCTAGAAACCATACGGTTTATGTTCAAAAGCATCACGGGCATCTAGTGACCATTGCCACTTGGATGGCTGACTGAGATGAAACTGTACGAAATGTTCTCCTCGCGTCATTAGGAATCTAGTCATCCTTAGACGCTTGGTAACCAGTGACGCCAAAATGTGAGTTCCTCCTCTTCAAGCTACCCTTACCGTAGTTTTGCAATTCATTAAATATTGTTGTACCAGTGTTTATACATTTTTGCCCTGTGTCAACCGCATTCAACATGATGCGGCCAAGGACTTCCTTTTTGAGGAAGGTTATGTAGCGTTTAATTCATGTGAAACCTTCTTCTTCCGCCCGTGAAACATCCGCCTGATTCGAACTCGATCCAGACCGGACAAGTCCGGAATGTATCAACAAATTTATTCGAGTCCGCGCTTACCCTTGCTATCCTTGGGAGCGTTTGAAACAATGGAATGATGCCCTCGTTCCCTTGATTCCTTTGAAATATCTCGTACATTGCTGCTTGGCGACGACAGCACCAACCTCTCGAAGGTCCGGCAATCTTACAGACGGACTCTCACGCTTTGGGGTATCGTTCGCCATCGTGCACAAACCGTGGTCGTTGCATTCCCGCGCGTAGCTCCCGGACAATTGCCATACGTGCCCGAGAAATGTTCCGTCCCGGAAAGCGGCTCCCCAACCGGCAGGATGCCCTCACGATGGATGACTTTCGAAGGTCAAATACCTTCGCCCGGCTTCAACGGGACAGGCAGCAAGCCATCATCGGCAGAAGGCCGAACCTGGAAGGCCCTAAGCCAATGGATAAACTTTTTCCAGTATGCTAATTTCCAACATGCGAATGCTTTATGTCTCCGTCCCGGCGAGACGATCGCACTGGATCTGAGATGAGGTGCGGACCCACACCCGGCAGTGCCCATATTTGTCCTCACGCCCTAACGAACAGCTTCCTGACTTCGCCATAGCATATGTGTCCGTGTGTGTGTGTGTTGAAACGAGGAAAGTCAATATTGATACCGTTCCATTCCGAGATAGGGAGAGAAAGAGAAAATCAGCCTGTCAGCTTGGTGAGGCAGGTCCATTGTAGCAACTAAAAGGTCACTTCCAATTCCCGGCCACGCGCTTGATGTATGCAAATTGACCGTTTCTGTATCCTGCGAGAGTTGCTGTTCCTGGGGTTCTGTTGGCCCGGAAAACCGACGCTCGGCACCGACGTCCAATCTCGCCGTGGAATGGGTTGCAGTTTTGACGCACCGATTCCACCCACCAGCGCCCCTTGGTATAATAATAGCAATTGGCAACACCGCATATAAAATGCGGCCAGTCCCCGGACCATGCGCCATTCCGGAGCGAGCTTCTATGGGGCCATGTGGCATAGAGCAATTACGGGTTCAACTCGGTGACCGTTTTCCAACTGGCACTGGATGGCCTGTCATTTATGCAAGCTATTATAGGCATTAGAATAAGCAATCCGACCGTGGTTGGCTCGTGGTGTGACAAAAGCTCATTTAACGCTCGTTCCGTTTCGGCGCTTGGGTTTGTTGAGCAAACAAAAAAAGAAAAATCACATTTTGGGACATAATTTACTTCGGTTTAATTACATTTTAATTATGTCGCCCATAAAGGTGTGTTTTTGCTTTAGGGGATTACTCCTGGTGCATTGTTTGTGATAGATTTTAAGGATAATATAATCATTTGCCCATAGAAAGGAACACAGCGCTTGTTATTCAAATGTTGGGAAGCCTAGCAGGGGTTTTCCGTACTGTACAAAATCACGTCCAAACTTTCTGTATCTGTTGCAGGATCCACAACTATGCGCGGGACGCTGCTGCTTGCCACCTCCATTTTGCGTTAAATTTATCGCCGACCATTTATTATAAAACATTCTCCATTTTCCAATTTACCCACCGTCCTTTTTTCCATCCTTTTCCGTATCGTGTTCGTGACGTTGGTTTCCACCGGGTTTTCTCTCTTCTTTTCTCCAGTTTTCAGCGGCTAAACCGTGACCCGACACTACTTCGGTAGCTTACGGATCGACGAATCTGACTTGCAAAGTCCAGTGGCGTAGCTTCTTCTCACATTGTTATTACTTTGCTCTTGTCTCCCGTTCTCTTCACACATGTGCTCTCCGTCACGCGCCCGTCTCGGTGTTGTAGCTGAAGGAAAAGGTGGCCACCATGGAGAAGCAACTGTCCGACGAAAAGCGCCGCAACGAGGATCTGCAGTTCAGCGTGGACGAAGCTACAATCTTCGGCGAGGACCACCATGTAAGTGGCACGCACGCACGATGGTGAGCCGGTCTGGGCGGGAGGAAGGGATTATCCGTGTACCGACGACCGTTTGCACCCGCATTCCCGGTTGCGTCACACGATAGGTGTCACACGTACAGACACCCGTCTGTGTGTGCGCTCGCCGGGAATGCTGTGTACATCCTCCGGGTCGACTCGGTGTTGAAATTGAAGCATAAATTATTATTAGCTTCCGTGCCGTGGCACGGAGCCTCTTTCGGGACCGCCATCGGAGACCCGCCGCAGCACGAGTTTATTAGAGTGAGCTCTAACATTATGGAGCTTTTTCGTGTGGTCATGTGTGTGGCACAGGCTCGGCAGAACGCTTCACACCCCCCCCCCGGGGGCTGTTCGCCGGAATCAGGCTGGGCGGTTCATTTTCCACATTTGTAAACTATTTCAACATTCTCATCAGATTGGTTTTCTGTCACATTTTTCTAATTCATTCCCCCCATTTACTGTGCCATGTATCTTTTTTCAGACAAAAATTCAAAATTCCACATATGTGAGTATCTCCGTATCGAATCGGGAAGAGCAGCGAATGGGGCAAACTGTTTCGGCAATCGTTTCCTTTACTTTTTCGTTTTTCCATTTACTTCCACTGCATGAACTTGTTAGAGTTGATTTATTTCCTCTTTTACTGTTCGACTTTTTTTGTGTGCGTTTCGAATTGAAAGGTGAAACGATTGCCTTTGCTCTGCTCTTCCGCGAAAATCAGATCGTTCAATTGGTGCTTCGTAATTGGTACACGTTAGCTGTGCTCTTTTATGTTCGTTCCCTTCCATAAAATTATTTTGCATGCCATTATGCCTTTTGGCGTATGTTGTCTGCTGTTGCATGACCTATTTTGAACTAAAGCTTCACATTCCGGTTCTAAAAATTGTCTATATTGTTCTTGTTTCACATTTACATTGATGCAACACTACAATGTTAGTAATCTCTTGCTCATAGACAGTGTTAAACATGTGATTTAACCTTTATTTTGCTTTTTCGCATGGTACATGTTTTGTGTGAAAATAGTTAGATTATACGTTGGAGCAGGGATATTTCGTTGTGGGATTTATTTATGTAAAACTTTCATTAAACTGTTATCGCCCCTAAAACGGACCTTTTCCAGAAACGTGTTGTTGAGTTGGAAGCTCAATTGGCCGGCGGTGCAGGTTCCGAAAAGGAGAGCAGCGCTGCCTCGCCATCCGGGATGCCTCCGGAAGATGCCAGTGGTAAGTGTACCTTACGTTGATTGCATGTTGATACAGTACCATGAATAATCCCATTACCACTTCCCGCTGGCCAGTCGTGAGAGCGCAGCTGAATGCCGACATCGACAAACTGAAGACGGACCTGTTGGCCAAAGACCAGAAGCTGAATCTCACCGAGAAACTGAAGCGTTCGCTCGAGGATGAGATCCAGAATCTGCACGAAAAGGTTGCCGAAACGGAGCGCTCGGCGGCCAGAAAGCTGTCGGCGGTCACCATCAGCGAGGAGTGTCTCAAGGAACAGGTAAACTACCTCGAGCACCGGGTGGACGAGCAAAGCGATCAGCTGACGGCGAAGGATGCCGAGCTCGAGAAGCAGTACCTGGCGCTTAAGAACGTCGAGGGTGAACTGGACGAACGGGTCACTGCCCTGCAGGCGGAACTACGGTCCCGCGAGGAGATGCTCGAGGCGCGCGACAAGAACCTCCAAAAGCTGGACGCCGAGATGGAAGCGCTAAGGAACGATTTGCGCCAACGTGACCTAAAGATGGCCGAGGGCGAAAGTGGCATAAAGGGTGTGCTTCAAGAGAAGGACAGTACGATCGGATCGCTGAAGGAGCAGCTACAAGCCGCAGAGCAAAGCCTAGCAGCTGAAGGTGGCCAGCGAACCCGACTCGAACAAGAGCTACAGACAATCACACAACGAACTGCCGAGTTGGAAGTTGATCGGGAGACAAAAACGAAAGCACTTGAAGTACTCGAAGTCAAACTGGCCGCCAACGAACAGTCCCTCCAGGTGGAAGTGTCCGGCCGCCAGGAGAAAGAATCACTGGTGTGCCAGTTGGAAAACCAACTGAAGGATCTAGGAAAGGCAGACGAAGTAAAGGCCAGCCTTTTGGGGGTGAAAGAAGAAGCTCTTGCCAACGCAACCAACCAGCTAACAGTATTAGAAGCAGCCAAAAGTAAGCTCGAAACAGAGTTAAACACCCTTCGGCAGTCGTTCGATGGAACTTGCGCGGAAAAAGATGCTAAATTGGGAGAACTTCAGACCAGCGTCGATGCTGATCAGGAGGCACTCGAAACGGCGCGAAAACAGCTCCACATGGCCGAACAGGAAAATCTTGCCAAAGACAAGCAACTGGAAGAAGAAGAGGTGCTCGTGGCGGCACTACAGAAGGAGCTGAAGGAACTGAGCGCAAGCAATGCAAACCTCAGCCAGGAACTGACCACCACGAGAAGCTCCTTTGCCGACAAGGACGGCACACTGGCCAAGCTACTGGAGGAGAAAAATGCCCTGGAACTCCAATTGCAGCGTAACAACGAAGCATCTGCGGAGAACTTAAAGCGATTGGAGGCAGAGTTCGCCCAACGGGAGCTATCGTGGCGGGAAGAAACGGAACAGCGGAACGCGGCCGTGCAGCAGGAACTTTCCGGGCGCGATGCCAAACTGGCGGAAGTCACACTGGCGGACGAGCAGCACCAAAAGCAGCTTGAAGCTGCGCGACAGTCACTGGCCCAGCTCGAGGAGAAAGTTCAGCAAACCGAAGCCGCACTGGCGGCGAAGAACGAGCAAGCCCAGAGCCTCGAGCAGCAGCTGGCTGGCCTGCGGGCAGAGCTGGCTGGCAATGAGGAACAGGCAGGCAAGCTGAACGTGTCACTCACCGAAGGAACCGCCCGGTTGGAGGCCAACGAAAAGAAGCTCTCCGAGGTGCAGGAACAGTACGGCCGGCTTGAGATCGAGCATGCCGACTTGCGGCGCAAAATGGAAGCGCTCGAGCAAAAGTCGGCCACAGTGCAGGCGCAAAAGGTGGACCTGGAACGCGAACTGGACACGCTCCGTTCCACCACGCTCGACTCGAACTCTGAGCTGGCGAAGGTGACCGAGGAGCTCAAGGGCAGACAGCGGGCCCTGGAGCAGCTGCAGGATGGCTACAACACGCTCAAGATCGACAGCGAGCGGAGGGCGGACGAGAGTGCCCAATGTACTGCGGCGCTACAGGATCAGGTAGAACGGTTGCGCCACGAAATGCAACAAATCACCGACCAAAAGATCGTCCAGGAGAACGAACTCAACACGGAGTTGCGCAAAATCAAGGAGCTAGCCGAGCAAGAGAAGGACAATCTGGTGCGAGAAATCGCAGCCCTTCGGGCAAGCTTCGACGAGGAACGGCAACGTCTGTCGAACCAGCTGGTGGAACAGGTGGCAAAGGAAACATCGCTCAGCGCTCAGCTTACCGCTGCAACGGAACAACAGAAGCAAACTATCGCTCAGCACACGGCCGAACTGGAAAGATTGCGGGCGGAATGGGCCCAGGAGCGCGGGACCTATGACACGAAAGCCAAAGAAGCGACCGAACGCGAAGAGCGCCTATCGAAACAACTGGAAGCATCGCGAACGGAAGCAAAGGGTTTGACGGAAGCGCTCCAAACATTGCGCCAGTCCACCGAGCAAGGATCGGCCAAGTTGTCGGAAGCGCTCGAGCAGAAAGCGCAAAACGTAACCCGGCTGGAGAAGGAACTCGCGCAACAACAGGTACTGCTGGAGCAGCGTTCCCAAGATGTTGGCGAAATGATCGAAAAGCTAGATGCCGGAGCCACGAAGCAGGCGGAGCTGTTGCAACAGTTGGCCGCCTGTCAGGAGGAGATCCAGGTGCTCGGCAAAGCGAAAGCGGATTCGGAGAAAGCATGCCAAGAAACGCGCAAACAACTGGCGGACCTGAACAGCTCGTACGGCGAAATGGAGGATGAGCAGGTGGACCTGGTGAGTCGCGAGGAGGCGCTCAAAAAAGAACTGACTCAGCTGGAGGACCGACTACAGACCACTGCCAACGAACACTTGAGTCAGCTGGGGATTCTGAACGAAAGAAACAATGATCTGTTGAAGCTTGTGGATACGACCACGACCGCCAAGGCATCCGTAGAGGCTGAGGTGGTTTCGTTGAAGACTCAGCTAGACGCGCAATCATCCGCGAGCGAGGCGCTCGCAGCGAAAGTAGACGAACTGAGCCCACTGATAGAATCGAGCGCAGCTCTGTCGCAAACGGTGCATTCTCTGCAGCAGACGCTACTGGCCAAAGACTCCACTGTACAGGAGCTCGCGAAAGCGTTGGAAGAGTCCAAGCAACAAACCACTCTCCGGGAGGAAACGCTCGGCAAAGTGGAGCGCGAACTAGAAAAGCTACGCCAGGATGTAGCTGGCAAGGACCGAAATCGGGACGATCTGCAATCCAAACTCGATGCATCGGAACGGATGCTAACGGAGCAGTCTGAGCGGGAGAAGCGAGCCTCAGAGGAGATGGCCGAGTTGAGGCGCACCTTGGAGCAGGGTCGCAACACCGCCCGTGAGCAGGAAGATAGGGTGAAGGAGCAGCAGCGTCGCATCAGCGAACTGGAAACGAAACTGGCCGCCCAATCGACACAATTCGACGAGCTGCTCGATCGGAAGAAGTGCTCCGAGACCGAACACTCGGCCCGTCTGCACGAGCTGACCCAGAAGCTGCTCGAGATGGAAAATGGCAAGCGGTCCGAAATTCAGGAGCTGGAGCAACGGTTGGCCACGCTCGTAGAGCGAGCGGAGGCACAAGCCGCCGACACGGTCCAGACCGTCAGCAACCACCAGCGGGCGGCCGATCGGCGCCAGCAGGAGCTCGAGTGTGCCAAAAAGGATCTGGAACTACGCGAAACCGAGCTACAGCTTGCGAACCGGCGCCTGGAGAAGGACAACGAACGGATGCGCGCGGAGCTGCTCGCCAGGGAGAGCGAAGTGGCAAAGCTATCGAAAGCGGCCAGCTCGGCAGCGGGTGCCGCAACGACGATGATCCCGGCGATGGCCGGAGGTGGTGACGCAAACAACGAGACCGGAGCACAGATCGACTTTCTCAACTCGATCATCGTCGATATGCAGCGGAAAAATGAGAAACTCAAGCTACGCGTCCAGGCCCTGGAATCGACCGGTCTCGACAGGTGGGTCAATGTCACCATGCTGGGGGAGGTTGGGTTCGGTATTTCTATGTCTTGCCTGTCTCTCTCTCGTCCGCAGCCAAAACATGAGCTTCGAAATCCAGAAACGGAAACCGGCGCCACGTGTCTTCTGCGATATTTGCGATGAGTTCGATCTGCACGAAACCGAAGACTGCCCGAAGCAGTGCTCCGACAGTCCGCCGGAATCGCTGAAACATGCGGGCGATGAGAAGGAACGCAAACTGCCACCACCTCGGAAGTACTGCGAAAGTTGCGAAGGTATGTACGCAAGTGGAAAGGGCCCGTTTCCTTGGCCCGTTACTCGGGGCTTTTGGGAGGAAAAGGTGTACACGGCCAGATCCCACTGTAATTTTACGAGGAAATTAGGAAACTGCCTAAGCTCTGTGCTTGTTCACCTGAAAGTCATCGGGTCCAACTGGCCAAATCATTTTGTACTTTTACGTTTATAATACTGTCACTAAACTGAAGCCTGATTGCACACAATTTGGGGGCATGTAAGAATTATCTAAGGTTTATGTAAGAATTTATTTCCCTCTTAAAAGAATCCCTGCTTCTCGACATTGCAAAGGACTTGTGAAGGGACCGTTAGAGACAAAAAGACTTATTTTGAAAATTCAGCCACTTGGGTGTATTAAAACGGCCACTGTTAACGGTTTTACTGCCTTTGGTTCCAACGACCAAGCACGCCGCCATCGCCGGTGCGACTTTTATCGCCCAAGACTCCGGACAGACTTCGTACTCGAAAGAAAAAGGAACAACACAAAGCGGGGCGTGTAATTTATGGGCTGGCCCCGAACCGCACGCTCTCTTCTCCACGGCACCCAACCATGAGAGGAGGTCATAAATTCAGGTGGATTACCGTGGGGGGGGATGTACGGATAACACACATCCTTTCGGACACACAATTAGCTGCATGCTTCGTCGGGTTGATACCGCCGGCTAAATTGATATCGTTTAAGTTTCGCTCCCCGGGCGGAACTTTGTTTCGCCAGGAAACAACGGCAGGAACCGTTGCGAATGAATTGTCGGCCGAAAAACTTGGCTGGGACTGTGGCGGATTCTGGCAGCAAACTTTGCTCCTTCTAGTGTACCCTATAAGCCAACTACTAAACGCTGTTCTAATGCTCCTCTTTCGATTCGTTGTCTTTTCGCAGTTTTCGGTCACGAGATTGGAGAATGCCCGGACGACGAGACCTACTAAGAGCCGAACCGGATGGAAGCCGAACTCACTTTCTACTCATTAGACGGGTGTTTTAATCGTTTCGTTTGAAGCGTAGAGCAAGTTTTGCATGCTAGACTTAGTTTATGCTTTTCCTAATTTTATTTTCGTTTATTAAATGTGAGAGCGAAGGGATGCGCTGTTTGTTTGCGAATAAGGAAAAAGTAAATTATTTATCTGTGAATATAGTTCCAGGTGCAGCAGCGCTACATTGGTTTCCGTTTCTAGAGATCATTGTTAGAACAGGGAAGAAAAGCAAAAGGACGCGCAGTCAGGATTTCAGATGATAGATCAATTGTTGTTAATTCTGTTCCTTCGAGCGTTTCGGAAATGTCATTTGAAGAGGAAAAGGCAAATTTTAGAACTAGTTAGAATAATTCAATATTTATACGGAAGAAAACAATATATAGGTCACCACACCACACACACAGTCGAAATTTTCGGGCTCGCTCGGGCCACAGTGGCGTTTCGTCGGGACCGGTCCGAAATCCTGCCTGCCGAGCCAAGCGCGGCAAACGGTGCTTTGGGAGATGCTTTTCAATCGCCGCCTTCCTTCTTCTCTTTCATCGCCTCCCGGAACCGTTCCTCGAACAGAGACAGCTCCGAAAGCAGATCGGTGATGGCGTTCATGAACGCTTCGTGGGGCGAGTACTCCGACGTCGTCTGGATGCGCAGTACGAACTTGTGCTCGAGCGGGTGGGGAAGTTTGTAGCCAGCAAACAGCACGTTCGGGTCCTTCAGTAGCTGGCTGGCAGGTGGTTTTAAGGCACAAAGAAAGAGATGGCGAGAATCACACAGACGAGCGTGTGGCCTCGGTTCATTATTCCGTGGCACAGGACACGCCGTGGTCTCGTTCGACGACCGCCAACTACTCACTTGCGAATCATGTTTCCCAGGGTGTGATCTTCCTTGTTCACTGTGAAAATGGCTGCATTCGGCACCTTCATGTCCAGCTCCTTGATGATCCTTGGGAGGGAAAGCGATTCCACGGTTAGTTTCTACCGCACGGCGTTCAGCAGCCGGCCAACTAGCTAGCCGGCTGGAGACACGCAATACTCACTTCTTTTCTCCTTCATAAAGGAGGAAAGATTCGAAGGTTGGCGGTGCGTTCATGGTTGAATGTTACGTCGGGACAAACTGTGTATTGCAAAAACTCTGCCTCGAAACGATTGCTCGGTAGCTTCGTCGTCAAAAATAAACTAAACTGGAGCACAAAACTATTTTGTTTACACTCTCCTTCGTTGCTTCCTGGCGGTTTCAGTTTGACGCGTGCCCTGGCTTTGTTTAGAGGCTTGGTTCACGGCTTCAAAGTGTTCATTATTCGACTATTCATGAATGCATCGCTTGGATGACACAGTTCGCACGGACGCGCCCCGTTGCTGAAAGAAAAGTGGAAAACAATAAAAAAACAGAAACAAAAAGGTAAGCTACAACGAACTTTGATACAATCCCAGAAGGTAATAAAAAATGTTTGCTGTTTGCTGCATAAAGGATTCATTCGAAGCGTTCATTGTTGCGTTCATTGGCCCCTCGGAGCTGTCAATTTGCTGGCGCTCCTTCGCACTCACACTTGCCCAACAAGCGCGTGAACCCTTGTTCGGAACACACACTTGCACCCATGTAACACACGCTCCAAATCGGCCATGTGTGTGTGTGTTCGGGATTTTCGTAGTTTTTCGGTTATCAGGTTCGAAAATGAATGTCAGGTTCGAAAACTCAAAGTCAGGATCAAAATCGGTCGAATTCATTAAAACAACAAAACGTCAAAATTATTTTGACGTTTCGTGTTTAGGGAGGACAAATTAACAAAAGTGAAGAAGATTAACAATACTTTTGTTGGAGTAATAGTAGTTAGTTTAGAATAAGAGACGAATGATAGGCTATTGCAGCTTAAAGTCTCTATAATACAAAAGAAAAAAAACCAAGCGAAAGACAGCTACTACCCAACAACGCACGCAGCACTGCTTACTTTTCCGTTCGCCCGTTCGTTTTCTGGCACTTGTATCGAGGAAGTTCCGACCGACGGTGGTCCCTGGGCGCCCTTCCGGTAGTGAAGTGTGTGCTCGAGTTACGTTTCGGTGAACGGCGAACAGGGATAGTCCGGAAGGCGTATTGTCTCGGAGGCAAATATCTTCCCCATCAGGTTGGTGTGGCCGTTGCTCCTGCTTCCTGCGTTACCTGGAACGTACGAGTGTGTGAGTGATTCTTGTGTAGCAAGCCACGGAAACGCGACGTCAAGGAATGCTACGCAAAGTGTTTTAGGTGAAAGGAAACTGAAAACCAAAACAACACAGCCAACTTCGCTCCTCCGGTCGCCTTTGGACCACCTTGGTGCTGGTGATTGCGTTCCTTAACGGGCGAGCGGACAACTCATGGCTGTCGTGTTATCGGTGGCAGCCGATAACAGCCGAAAATTAGCGCCCTAATTGGGCCGCGTTAGACCAGGCCCGGCGCGTGAGTCTGAGGGCCAGGAGGTCAGCAGCTGGTAGGCGCAAACCCACGGCTTTCACTCTCGCACTGCTCGGCGCTTGGTGTGTGTGTGTGCTGCAATTTTATCGTTTCAGTCGGTTCATAATTATCACTTATCTCTCGGAGACGGTGTCGGAAGGTTGGCCTGTCGTGCCGCTATCTATTCCCCGAATAGTGTCGCATCCACAAAATTTATTGTTCTGTTTCTTCTTTTGCTTGTCTGTTTGCGATCCGCGTTCCGCTTTGACAGCTGCTGTCAGGCCTCGGTTTCGGACTGGAAGGGCATAACATTTTTGGCTAACCTACTGTGTTTGTGTGGCGACGGCGACTGGAGAACGTGTGCCCATTGTTTCGTGTGTGTTATCCTCTTTTTGTATTGCAGTGAAAAGTGCCGTTTCCCGTCAGTGAAAGTAAATGTAAAAACCCGAAATTTCTCTGGCTTGCTGACCAGAGAGCATCCTGTCAACTGCCCTTGTGTGTGTGTGCATGAGCGTGTCCGGGTTTTTGGCACACCCTTCATCCTTCGCGGCAACAACTATCAAGCAGCGTGACCGGTGGTTGTGTCATCAAAAGGAGCTGCGTGCGTACTGTGTGCCTGTGTGTGTGTGTGTGGCTCTTTTGCCGGTGTCCTCACACCAGACATCCTTTGATCTTCCGTAGGGAAGTGTTGTGTTTTCGTTTCTTCGCGTGTAACATTCGGGCCCGCCTTCAGTGATTGCATCCGAATCGAAGGAAGGATAATTAGCACCGGCAACCCACAGTAAGTGCCGATTGCAAGAAACCACAAAAACAGGTCACCGTCTGCGTGCTCAAGAAGGTGCTCGAAGACACAGTTTAGCAAGCTTCGGGGGCCGGGTTCGCAAGAAACGGGCAGCCGGACGGAAGTCGACATGGCAGAGGCGGCAAACAGTGGGACGGCATCGGTTGCGGCTGGCGCCGGAACGGCAGCAACGGCGGCGGGCGGTGGTGCAGCGGGCACGGCGGCCAACAACAATGGTGTCGTCAACCAGAACCCAAATGCCGAGGTAATCCGCGGCCAGTTGTTCGAGGTTGGCCCACGGTACACGAACCTGGCGTACATCGGTGAAGGAGCCTACGGAATGGTTGTGTAAGTATCGCCATCGCCATCATAAGCAAAGCAGGCCGGTTTTAGGGCCCGTTCCACCCGTGACCTACTTCGGTGCGGCTTCATGTGGTGTTCATCATTGAAACCCCGTTTTTTCGTTGCATAAATCGTTGTTGTCACTTGCTGACGGGATCTTCGTTTCGGTTTTTGTCATTCTTCTTCAGTGCACACTTTGCACTATCCACGAGGGGAAAGTGCGAACCGAAAGTTCTCTTCTGTTTGCGTCCGTAGTGTCCTCGTCTGAGAAAGCGGCGGCAAGAGCGGCGTAATAATGTAATGCCGCCCCTCCCTGGACACTTTGAAGTAAGCGCGGAGCGAAGTCATGGTGATAAAAATAAAATGAGCATCGTTGGAGGGCACAAATCGAGAGGTCGAACAAGAGGAGCTTTAAATTGGTGGATTAACAAGCTTGTCTGCGGCGGAGATTCGGCTCTGGAACACAGATGGCGTGGAGAAAAATCAATATTGGCCTCGGGGATCACATCGCCAGAGTACGACAGAGGAAGGCCTACTGTGCAGAGTTCGAACGATCGGCCGTTTCAATATGCTCTTCCGACACCGGCTTCCCGTCGATGGAGAAATATCATTAAAGTACTAGAAAGACGGGTGCTTGTAACGGATTTTACAGCCGCAGTTTCTTAAAGCCATTTGATAACGATAACGCACTTCTATCTGGTACGGATTCCACTCTTTGAGCAACTTGCCGACGACGGAACATGCTGTAGATAGGCCAACGATGGGCGGCTATCGGCTAGGTCGCGTGTCATTCATCCTGACTCCGACGACGGATCAATGCAAGTTGCGCTTCCGGTTAATCGATTACTGCTATTCATTCCGGTTCGATTAATAAAACATAATCTGCAAATTGCGCTTGAAGCGGGGAGGAACAACTTCTGTTGGTGTTTTTCATCTATTGACTATCAGTCCATCAATCCACTTACTTTATACTGATGGCCAAATAAAGGCTTACGGAACAGTATTTTCATTTATTTCATCGAAAATTGCTGAATGCAATCAAAATATAGAAGAGTCAGCCCGTCAGCGTGTCTGCGAGCTTCTGTATTAAAAACATGTGTTTTCTCATTAGGCTTAGATAGTTACCAAATCCCAAGTAAAACTGTTTAAACTGGATTCTAAGTTAATGCTTTGTTCGGCGTTAAATGAAACCCTTTGATCCGCAAGAGTTCTTTAAGCTTTAAAGCTGCAAACTCATATCGGATGCAAGCCGCTACACAGCTCATTACCGAGAACACTGCGAACATCTTCTCCGCGAACCATGCTGAGGGTTGCTGATTCCTTTCACATTCCCAAAAGGGTGTATGCGCCATCTCGGGAACGTGCTTTACGAGCCAACATTTAAATCATTTGCTGATGTGTGTCTGCACTCTGGGAATCAAGAATGGGACGACTCCGCTTCGTTTGAAGTTTGCGTCCGTCCCGAGCCAAGAACTCGAAGCGATGGGGTGGATTCATTACTGCATATCAAAGGACACCGACCGAGCGTTCCATCGGAGCATTAGGGAGGAGGAGCTAGAGGTAAGAGTCTTTTCGACCGGTAACATCGAACAATGATCCCTCGATAACGTTGGTCGATTTGTTTGAATGATTCCGACAAATCTCAAAAATATTCTCGCGAACCCCATAAATCGACATCAATGTGCTATTGCCGGTGCCTCTCAAATCCTCTGAAGCCAAGCCGGGGGTTTCGATTCCGTATCCTTTAGCCGAGAAGTTTGTCTTTGAACGCACGTCCTGGCACTCCCTCCGGTAATGGCACTATTTTCCTTCGTGTTCCGGTCTGGATCGATGACTTCGATGTGGAGCGAGCGATTTTTCGCCCTCAAATTGGATGAAAATTGAATGACAAAGTTAGTCGCCTCGCTCTCCTGGTCCGTTGCTGAACGCGGAGGCAGCTCGGCCTTCTCCCTTCTGCTAGCTTATTGGCCACCGGTAGCTTTACTCTGCGGATGATTCTGCTCACTTCGCCCGGGTCACGTATTTACGACGGTTTCGTGCGCGTCCGGAGGGCTCCACACTTTGCATAGATCGGTCAGCAGCATGTACGAGGGACGACTAAAATCACACTCGGACGGCCACTCAGAGCGCAGTGAAGCACCCGGCGGGCAAGACGGCCTCCCTAATCCCGGTCCCATTTCGGAAAATTTCCCAAACTGAACAGAAGCGGCACACTCATTTCAGCGACGGGTTGCTAGGCTACCGTTTCCAGAGCCTGTTGGGCCTGATTGCTGTTGCGGCTGCCTTGGTTGGTGCCGGTGTCGGTCACGTGTTGCTTCGAGCGAAAGAAGATTTTCCGCGCTTCTCACACACACACACGGAAATCAACCTTTCTGGTCGATTGCTGGAAAAGAGCGCACGACATTTCCCGGTCCTTGGTTGCGTAATCCAAAATCCGTCGGTCGAGAATGTCGGCCCGGCGGCTTAGAAGGCATTCACTGTCGGGATGATAATGGGTCCTCGCCCCCCGAGGATACGCTGTGGAATCGCATCCAGCACCTCTCAAGTTTGCTGATGCTTGGCCTCCGACGGGATTACTGTGATTACGCTTTCCTTCTCGCTGTTGTCGTTAGCTTGCGGGCGAGCGCGGTAAAATGGGAAAGAAAATGCCTCACTTCCTGACAGTTTGTCACCGGAGACGCGCCGCGTCATGCTCGAACCGTGGCGATGGTGGGTTGAATGAAAAATCACTGCCTTGAAGGAAAAGCTGGAAAATGCAACGAGAACGAGGGAAACCAACGTGCGTCATCGCAGCCCTGCATGCCGATGAAGCCATAATTGCTCCACCCGATCAATGTTCGGTTGCCGGTCGATGATGCGCTCCTTACTTCGGAACACATAACAACTCGTCCAATTCAACATTACCCACATAAAACCCGCCATTTTCGGTCACTTACTGTGGCAAAGAAATCGGCAGAAAGCAATCCTTCCCAACTGTTTGCTAATAAAAATCGTGTTCCGCGAGCTTCTACTTTAATGGTCGGCTGGTGGGGCTTATCTTTACGACAATTTTTCGCACTTATTAGACGATAAATAAAATTATAACTCCCCCACGCGGGGTTGGCCACGTGCAAACGGGTCCGCTTTCCAATCGCAATCGCGTAAACCCGGTCGAAAATGGGGCCGGACCTTAAGCAACATTCAACATTTCATCCTTATCATAACCGTCTTCAGGAGCCAGGCGCTGCAAGGAGCGTCGAGTTGGCGTTTGCCGGCCCAACCCAGGACCGCAGACAATGATTTCGTTAAAATGTGATGATGAGATTTTAGCGGTTGTAACCACGGCGCAATGTGGCGCTTTTAATGGGCACTTCCAAACTTTCCGTTCCGACCGGAAACGGAGAAAAACGCTGCATCCCGATGGGTGCGGAGGCACGGCAAGTCGGCAAGCCCCTCGGTCGCGCGCAGCGCAGTGTCCAGGTCAGTAATGATATTCAAGTTTTCGGGTTCGGGTTTGCCACTGATTAATATTCATCCGTTTGCCGCCGAACCATTGCACCGGCCTGCGTGTGGCCGTTTCCCGTGTCCATTTTGTCGCGGACAGCCATTTTTTGATCGTCTAAATTTTCGGCATTGTTTGGTTGGAACAGAGGGACAGAAAAATTAAGTCATTTTACACGAACATTAGAGCGTGCAGAACGCCAAAAGTAGTAACAAATGGCATAAGTTTCGTGTGCAATACGCTACTTTACCATTTCCTTCCATGCCATCATTATCCTTCCGGGCTGGGCGAAAAGCTGTCCATTTCGCGCAGAACTTTCTCATCCTCTTCCGAACATTCCGAGCCCAACATTCCCCGGGGATGACTTCTACCGTCACCAAGCGTACCCTACTTACGCAAGACTGGACTTGATAAAAGTGTAGAACTTTAAAACGGTTTAATCATAATCCGGTTCTACCCGTGATGTGCACGCTGCACGCTCCTCGGGCTGCACCACGGCTGCAGAGCTGCCATCCATTCTTTACGCTCCATTTTCATCGCCATCGTCCATTTCCCCGCCAGGATGGGTTCGAGGTATCCCCATTTTCCGCCCTTCCCGAACCCACCCGAGCCCGGGTTGGCCGGGCGTGGATTTTACGCTCTCGTGCTTGTTGTTGGCCCGTGTTCCATTTCGCGACACTTGGCAAGCATAAACTGGAACACACCAACCACCCTGGCGGACGACGCCGAAGGCTGCGATGTGTTCGCTCTTTGTCGTCTGTAGGGTGTTCATTTTCCGGATGCAAGGATTTTCTACTCGCCGTGGCGTACTACTAGAGCCTTGGCGTGTGCGACATGTTGAGCCCCCCTGGACACACACCTGCAAGGTTCCGTTGTGTGCGGTTGCTCGCAGCGGAAAGCACTACTTACGACCTTTGCATGAGGTTTTAATTTCGCTACACACGACACTCTCTGTGACGACGGGTAAGAGGCGTACGTTCTTCGAAGGAGTTGTGCCTCTTGGAAGGTGGGCCCCCGGAATGATGGCAGTGCATCATTCAAATAGATTGAGGCGAAGGACTGTTGGGGGGGTCTGCCGGGGACTGATAAGCGTTAGTGGCAATTTATCACCCGCACGATTCCGAGATGGAGGCCCAGACAGCCCAGACTGAGCAGCTATCTTGTCGTGCAGTGCTTTCAATTTTGTGTTTCCAATTTCGCCGACATCGCCCCTAATCATCTGCCCTATCGAAGCGCAGGGCGTGGTGATGGTCGTTGAGTGTGTCGTGCAAAACACTTATCTCGGGTCCTTACGAACCAGTACAAGTGTTTATTGCCTGGCCTCCCACATGGAGCGCGTCTTCTAGTCGTGTCGGTCGCTGTAACTAATGCTTCTTGTGTAGCATTTTTTCGCCACTCGCCTGTCAAGTAATATATGTTTTTGAAAACGCAACCACCATCACGGTAACGGAATTTTTTGTCAGCTCAGCTCACTGGGGACATTCTAGGTCGTGCGGGACACTAAAATGATGTAAAGTACCCGTCATAAGCTTGACAAACTAAACTCATACCGTGTCGCACGTAACGTTATTTTTCGCTCAATAGTACTCGAGTCAAATAACGTCTTCCGAGGATGATGACTAGATCGCTCTTGACAGGAGACAAGGGCGTGTTCCGTTGCGTCATTTCAGCCATGACCATCCAAATTGCATCGCTTGCTGGGTGGATATAGTGTGGTTTCGCATTTCGCCGAGCCCGTTTCCTGATGGTTCTGTTGTAAATAGAACCGGAAATTGCTTTATGTCGTGCCCAATGCTGTGTCCTGTGTATCAAGAGCGCGCTTTGTCTGCAAATGAAATTTATCCCCCAAAAAAGTGCAGTCCTTTTGAGCACTTCACGACCATGCCTTTTGAAGTGTTTGTTTCCCTGTTTATTCGCTCTCATGTCTGCTGCTTGTGAAACACCGGAAACGATGGGCGCAAAAAACACCATCTCTTATTTGTAGTCTATTTTCGTGTTTCTTTTTGCTTGATCCTCGGATTGGAACTCGGATCCAAATGAGCGAAATGGTTGATTATCAAGGATCGGATAATTAGTTTCATTGCTGGGCTTCTTGGGCGCAGACAAACGAATGATGAGTCGCCGTCGCTGGCGAGTCAGCACTTCTGACACTTGCCATTGAGCGTGCGGCTTTTGGCGCAATGTCGGTCAAATGGTTGTAAAAATTAGCGAGGCACATTCGCACGTGCGGTGGCGAAAACCATCGGGTGGTCCTGGCGTGCACAACAAACGTGAGTTTATTACCGGGAAAAAAAGGTCGTTGGTTCATTATCGTTTATTGGTTTCCGCCTGTGAATGTTTCGTGGAAATCGGCCATTATTTTCCTGCATTCGAATTTGATCTTTCATCCACTTGGAACACCGTGCATGTCCCCGGCGGGTTGTGCTTTTGGAAGGTGCTCATTATTTTATCATACTAGGCACTGGATTCAATGGAACCGAAACTCGAATCAGTGCTCGTCGGTTTGAAATTTTCATTTTTTAGTCCTTGTAGCAGCACAAAAAAAGGCTAAAAAACAATTAAACAACGAACGGTTGAGTTCGCTCGGGTTGTCGCTTTTCGCCAATGCTCAGTGGAGTGAAGCTTCCTTTTGATGTTACGCGGACCATTGGTTTCCGTGAACTATTCCGCTTTTGTTCAGTCTCGAGGAAATGCTCATGCTCCGCTAGCAGAACATGCCAGTAAAGGCCCGGCTTTCATTCTGTGGCATGGTAGTGGCAAAAAAGAAGTCGTTGCCAAAAAGCGAGCCCTTTCTTGAGTGCGTAATGTAATATTAATATTATGGTTTAGATACTCCTGTGCCATGAGAGCGAGAGCGATTAGTTTGAACTCCGGTCTAATGTGTTCGGTCCCGGCCAACCCAACCCTGTCTGTGTGGCTTGGTGGCTGAATACACTTTACCTCCCAAAAAGGTGGACGAAAAACGAAAACGGATGGATGGATGGAGATTGATCGGGACCAAATTTTGGTACCATAACCACAAGACACCGTCAAAGTGATGCCGGTGTGTGTGGGTGTGTGTGTGTGTTTGTTACCCTTAAGGAATATTGAACACACAAAATATTGACTTGTATTGCGTCGGGGTATTGATCAATGAAGCAGAAGTACCGAACGCACACAATGCGGTCCCGGGGTTGTTTGCTTAATGTGCTTATTTTCTGTCCATCACGAACAACGTGTATTTTCACGCATTCAACAGAAAGGGGGATCCTTGGGGGTCTCCGGCAAAAACTCCTACCAACTCATTGCGTTTCAGCGTTCACCATAAAAGAGAGAGTGAGAGTGTATGTGTGCGATTAGGCAAAGAAATAGTTTAATTATGAATTAAATATTAACAATTTGCTAATGGACCCGATGGAGCTGGGGATCTTGGTAAAAGCTTACCGGGGGTTAGCACTAAAACATGATTGGATAGAGTGGCGCAAAGTGTGCTTTCTGGGAGGTTATCAAAATGTGTCTCCATGTGTTAAAATATTCCCAATATTAATCATTACAATCCGAATGCGATAAATGCCACAACACACCTGTTGCACGTGACCTGTACCGACTCTCTGACCCGCGAGAATTGCGGTAAAATAGATAAACCTCGACCGAAAATGCCCCCTGAACTTGAGGGCAATAATTTTAACCATTTTGTTGGTGCGTTAGTATCGAAAACGCAGCAATAAACTCGCGGTACGGAGAACTCGCTGTCGGTAATAATTAGAAAAGTTTTCGCGCTATGATCCAGCGATGAAAGTCCTGATCTTCTTCGGGGTTCTTTTTTTCCTCTTGCCACCACCGGCTTGTGACTGTTTGTGGAACGATTGGGCCAATCTTATTCCCAACCGTTTGGTTCGTTTTTTGATAACAAAACTCGCCCGCTGTGATTGCAAAACAGTTTGAAGAAATTTTCCCGTTATAATTACTACCGTTCGGTGGCCCAGCGTAATCGCTTAACGAGGCCCTCTAGGCCCTTCCGACGATCGTTACTGCAAAGAGCACAAATAAGAAAAAAACACCTCAGAGAGAGGGGGTCCACAGGGGGGCGCAAGGACCCCTTACCCTAGAATACGGTCTCTTCGATACGACGACGGTGTCTACATAATGATATTTATCCCCTTGCGACATGCAATCGAAGTAATTATTTGCTAATCGTTCTAGGCCCCCCCCGCGCGTGGATTGACCCTTGCCAAGTCGGGTTACCGGTCCGAAGGGTCATGAATGAGTTAAACGATTTGGGAACAGTTTTTCGGTGTTGGTCGGTGAATGGAAAAAAACCGAAATTTCGGACCCATGGGCGCGAGCATTATTTTGTTGCAGGTCGAAAAATGTTGGCCGATCCTCTCCGAATTCTTGGGGTAGCGAGGGAAAAATTGGTCCCAATTTTTTTAGGCGGAAAAACTTTTTTTCCTACTAGCATTTCAGTGTCTACCAATCCATTCGTTCCGACTAATCGACCCATTCTTGTCATTTTATTTTCGCTGCTTCAGGGAGCATCGTTCCGATTTTTTTTTGGTCCGATAAAATATCGCTATCGTTTGACGCTTGATTATCCATCAGCGTTATAAATTGTGTGTCCATTTCACTGGTGGCACGTCGTCGCGGCTTTGTTTCGAGAGGTTCGTAATGGGAGTTTTCTTTTTAAGAAAACCGTTATGGACCTTTTCGGGATTTTCCTACCTACCGCTGTGTGGATTAATGAATCGAATCGTAGCACTAACCGGTGGAGGTGGCTAAACACACCTCATCTCGTTTTAATGCTGTTTGACACAATTATATTACGTTGTTCGCCGTTTGTCAAACAAAAACCCAAATTAGTTCGAGTGAATGATTATTTCGCGACTCGTCGGGGAAAAACGAGGAGAATGATGAGCTGCGTATGAGGAGCGAAGGTTTGGCAGGTGGCGTTGTATTGGAAGGCTACGGGAGGTCATCGATTCAATTACACTAATGTCAATACGCGCACCATTGGAGGACGCCACTGGCCCATGCTGTTGATGATGCTTCATTACACTCTGGCCAGCGTTGCGGCCAAGCAATTTGCTGACCAATCTCTCGTCCCTCACTCTCCCCCTATAAGGCTGACGATCATGCTGCCTTCCAGTCGCTGGACGACTGGCTTTCGATTCGATCAATCATAATGACGGCACGTAGCACGCGCGCCGAGTTTGCATAATTTATCATGAAAACCTAAACGCCCCCAAGTGGTTGCGATGTAAAGTTAATGTAATTGTCGTTCCGGGCGAGGATACCCACTGATAGGAATTTAATTAAAATTCGGTTTCCTCATGAGCGAATGCCTAATCACTGAGAGGACGCACAATTCAATGCATGTTAGGTTAAACGTGCAGAATAAACGTGGCACCGCGCAAGGATGACGCTCTGGTGAGTGTCCGGCCCATGATATTTATCCACCGACGGACGGCGGCCACCCAACGGCGCTCGAGTGAGGCATTCTCATTTTCCTAAACCCGTTGCCAGAGCCGTTAATCCCGTTTAGTTTGATGATAATTTCATTAATTATTGTTGTGCGAGTTTTGCTTTTTCTTTCGCCTTCCTTTCGACCGCTGCTGCTGTGTCCATTTTTTTTTCTTTCAAGGATTACCGTTAAAACATTTATTTTGCCCCCTCTGCCAGCCAGCCAGGGATTGGCGTTCGGTGGAAAGATTAATGACGGAGACGATAATATACGTATGGCGCGCGCACCAGCGGCAGTCTGCGTAGCCTTCCGTGGGTGTTGAAAATTTAATTCTCGCTTTCCCGCAGTCTTTCAGCGGCTCAGAAGAGGACCCCGGTTGTGGTCATGGGGGGAGGTCGACAGAGAGAGAAAAGGCCGGACGGTTAAGCCGGAGCTCTGTTCCACGTCAATCGCGCCAAGTCGACGGAAGGACGACAACAACAACCACCACTACTATGCGAGTGTTATGCTGATTATTTGTGAGAAGACGCTCAGCCTTAGTGGGCTTTTCGTTCCGAAGGGTGCGGCCGCCACCGTTTGAGCGAGCGAGCGAAGGCGAGAGCGGCTACTACCGGTCGTGGCTATATTTAGTAGTCCACTTTCCGGTCCTGGCGAGATGCGCATAATCGAAGGGAAGCGCGCCGATGGTAGGGCGCACGTGTCCTGCTTCGGACTTCGACCAGAATGCGGTGAAATGGGATAACAGGGGATAATACATTCTGCAGCTCAGGGTCACGGACGCTTGATGTCCAGTCTGCCCCACCGCAGTAACTCGATCTGTATGTGTGTCTTCCATGTAACATGAACCAATTGGCCGTTCGGGACCGATTCACCACCGCACCCAGAGAGCGGATGTAATATCGGAATTAACCTTCCGGCGAGCGAGAAAGCCGAAGCGGTACTTCGAAGGATTAAGGCACGGCCATTCCTCAGGGGCACGTGCTGCCAGCAAATTGATACAGATATAATTGTCTTTCCATTCAGGCGCGCTGCGGTGTGTATCCGTTTAACGGCACGGAACTAAGCTCCCCGGATTGTGTGGTCGCATCGCGATTGTTATCCTTTCCGCCGTCTTCAGCGCCGCACCATCATCGGCGCTGGCGCTGAGATATTTATGGCCCTAACCACACCATGACGTGCACGAAAAGTGCAACCGGTTGGTGGCCGGCTACTGAATTTAACCACCGGTCGACTTAAAAGTTTATATTCCCATTACCCAAACGCGCCACGTTCGACGTTTTAACAGGGGCTCGTTTACCGCTTCAATGCCTCCGCGTACCGGTTTTCGCTCGTTCCAGTAACTTGTCAATCGCGCAGAGCGTGACTAAACGAAAGCGAACCCGAGCCGAGCAGGTGTGAAGTGAGAAAGCTAACATTGTTGAGCGGGGTGGGCAGCGGTGGAAGGCAGGCGCCAAAGTGTAACATCATTGGCCCCGGTGCGCGGGACACTGTCGCGCTCTTCTGCCATGGCAACATAACGGAAAGCAATTTAACACACCGCCAGCTGCGATTCTCTGACGAACGGGGTTTTATGGACCATCGACCATTGCCGGGGTTTGCCGTGGGTCGTAATAATGGGACGACACCCGGGCAGTGAGAGAGCGAACCGCCGCCACGACGGTTCCGCGGTTAGGTTCCTATGGCGTGGCGAGGCAGGCGTATCCTATTTTCCGGGAACTGACCGACAGAGGCCCATCGCGCACCCTCAGGTCCGTTGTGATTATTGTTATTTGTTATGTTTTGTTTTGTGTTAAGCTCCGAAAGGAATGCAGAAGGCACAAGAGGTGCCATAAGCAGGGCTTATTGTTGTGCCTGCCCGCGCCTGCTGCTTGCCGATGGGAAATCACTGTCTAGGACAGTGCGTTTCACAAAAGTGTACAATTTTTGACAGCTACTAAACAGCATTTATGTCATACATCCAAGATGGCGCAATTCTAGCTTTATTTGGAAAATAGACTTAAAAGCGCGAACATAAGTGAAATTACACTATATTACTTTCGATTCTAATAACACAGTCCGTAATTTGGAATTGTTCCACCCATCGTTACAACATCAATCAGTAGGTGTAGAATAAATACTGCACAGCACTGTGTTTTACAGAAAGTTGCCGAAGAATTCCTCCTCCTTTTTGCATCGAAACGACAGGCTCATTGGCACCTCCATTATCAGGTACGGTTCTCCGACGGAGGACCTCATCATCGCTCTCATTTTGTTAGTCTTCCAAACGAACCCCTTCGGTCCGTCGATGGAGTTCACTTACGGACGCGACTATCCTTGACACCGGATGTCCTGCAACGCGGAAATCATTTTCTTCTGATGGCGCAAGCATCGCCCGGAGCTTGTCGTCGAAGAACGAGGATTTTTTTGTAAGGGAAGAAACATTACCCCGTTGTTCCATGATGCGCACGTGCACGACGTTGCAATCTTGGCGTCTTACCAGACCAGCGGACACTATCATCAGCTTTTATATTTAGATACGCTTACGCTATCTGCTGCAAATGATGATGCAAATGAGGAATTGCATAAAATTGTTCAGCAGAAGAGACTATCAAGTGTTAAGGGCCTGCGAAAAGACATGGCTTCGTTTGCGTTTTCTCGGATCACTAGCTAATAAAGTTTGCGGAAAGCATCCCGCCGGAGCCGAAGCCTGTTACAGGAAGCAGCATTGGGGTATGTCATTACGCGTTTCGGGGCGCACCAGGATTTGTGTTTTGCGCTGCCCATTGGCGGTCAAAACTCGGCCCGATTTGGATAATGAATTTTTAATTAGCTTTTTCGAAGCACCCGAAAACCTAGTTGGGTTCCGGGGAGGGTGATTCATCGCGAAACGTTCCCCGAGGACACACACACGTGTCGTTTGGCGGGTGGGTTAAATTGAAATTGTTTACACGGGGGGAGTTGCTCGAGAGCAGCCGCGACCAAACCGCGACCGGTCGCAAATCCTTTTTCGAAAGAGGATTAGTGCAGGAATTTTACTGAATTACGCTGCGCGCGCGCCCCTGTTGTCAATGTGGCCAATGGGCGCGCCAGTTTCGTCGGTCGGCATGGTAAAAATAAAGCTCGTTCCCTCGAGCGGGCATAATAATGCGGAAAATGAGATTGGTTTTGCTTGTGTTTCTACGGACGGCCGCCGGCCGCCCGCACAGAAGAAAAAGTTGCCCAAAAATAATCTCCGAAAGTTAAGCGCTGCTCGGTTCGGTTCGGTGGTTCTTTTGTTTTTTTCCGAACCTAAATTCAAAGTTCTTGAGCGGCCGATTGGGGTGATGCTGTCTTTACGATAATCGTTAAATCGAAGATATTTCTTCGCGCGTTTCCAATCGGAGCTATAAAACTTTGCTTCCGGCGACCGGTGCTGAACCCTGGCAAAGCGGGCCCCAATCACGCAATTGAACCCTTGCCCTTGCCGGGTTAGTCCATATTACGGTTCCCCAGTTGCTTCGAGTACGCAAATAATTTCCTTGGGGCCCTCGAAAACCCTTGCCATCGTTGGTGTGAACGAAGATGAAATCAGGCAAAATCAATTTATGTCGTATTCCGTCGCGTTCACTGGCGGAAGTGTTGTTTCCGTAGAAGGTAGGAGGACTACACGGCGGCCCCTTCCAGGGCGCCGGCCGCGCCCTTTTCACTAGCTTTTCGAGTTCCGCGGTGAGTAGTCCCGTCAATATTGTGTCTTCAAGCGACGAAAGGTTTGATTGTGGAGCGCGTAAACGGTGGTATTTTTAACGAAGGTGTCCCTGGAGAGGCCTTCCGGTTTTTGGGCCGATGTAAATAAAGATAATTTCCAAATTGCGCTTGGCCGCTCGTCGCCGTGGTTTCGCCTTTTTTTCCCCTAGGACCTGGGATTGAGGTGCGTGCCGAATGGTGGATGCCCTGGCTTTTATCTTACTTCCGTGGTTTTCCTCTGGTAATGCTCCTTGGGGATACTCGTACTTCAACCGCACACGCGCGTCCCGGCAGCATCCGGGATCGTATTACGCATTTGCGTCCTGTTTCGTTCCTTTTTTGTTTCGGAGTGCATTCCTTAATCCCTTGTCTTTGACGTCAATTTACGAGCCACAAAATCTACGGTGGGAAACCTTTTAACGTTGGTGTGCCGTTAAAAGAATGCGATTCGCTCCGGTGCGTGGTGTCCCTGGGGATCATTCTTCAATTCATCATCTCACACCAGCCAGCCAGCCAGCCCGACCGCCCGAAGGCGATGCTCTCAGAGCGTCCTCCGAACGTGTGGTTCGGGTGGTTTTTGAAGTACATAACGCCCGAATTTTTGAAGTCCTGGCTGGCTGCTCCCCAACAATTCTCCTGGATCGCTGGTGACGATTACTGCGGAGGGGCTATTTTTCCGCTCATTTTCCTAAGAGCTTTCGTGTGGCCCCCGGAAGCAGGGTGGGAATGGACCGTGTGGAGTCCTTACTTTGATGCGTGTATGACGAGCCAGTCCGCCTTTCCCTCGGCTCTGAAAACCGGCTGAAAGAAAGCTCAATCTATGCCGAATTCCGTTATGATTTATAACGCCATGCCATATTGTTGACTTCCGACGACATTCTTTGGAGTTTAGCGGGCTTTGGAGTTACCGACGTGTTCTGTTGAAACTTGTTTGCTTCAGAGTTGAATTGTTTTTGGCTTCGAATCGTGAAGTTGAATGTTGTTTGCGGCGCCACTCCAAAACACACACAACGTCCTACGGTGACTTCTTGGGAAGACCGTCATCTTGCGCCTGCTCCTATCCTTCGACGGTGTTCAACGGAGCGGGATAATAAATTTGATTTTCAATTTTCGTTTCGTGTTACCCGCCATGTGACTCTCGCTCGACTTCTGTTGCGCCCAACATAGGGCTGTAGGACCAATGGCATTTTATTTGTTGCAGTGGGTTTCCGAAAGCTCTCCGTCGGCATGCTAATCCTAGCGACCGTCGTGGAACGGTCTGCATTCGTCCCCTCGGCTGTCTGAAGTACCATTGCCACACACACAGTCCCACCCAAATTCGCACACAAAAGGGTGGAGGCCTATTATCGATGGCTTGAGAACACCCTTCCTGGAAACCTGTTCGTTGGGCAGAGCTCTCGTAGAGGGAAGTGGTGCGATTATGAACGACGTGTAATCAAGGATACGGTGCCTGCCCGCCGGGTTCTCGACAAAACGTGCAAACGAGAATGATTGAAAAAATATCCCTCCGATCGGTCGGTCAGTATTGCTTCGTCCTGTGAACACTGGAGGGGATTAGAGCTGATTGGCCAGGTTTCCGAGCCGAGCCTCCCGAGTCGACGAGTGGCTGAGCGATGTAGAAAAGAAAGCACCTCCGGACACGGGCCTGTATTCATAATTGGCTCCCCATCTTCCGCTTCCCCAGTTCCGCTTTTGTGGTCCACGACGGGTCAGAATGAGTTTTCCACGAAGCCTCCCGCCCGTGCATATCTGTTGCTTTGTGCACGGTGAAGTAAATGTTGCCGATACGGAAGAAAACGGTCCGTAAGCCTCTTACCGCGGGGGGGGATGGTCGTTGATTGATACAACGGAAAAGCTTCTTTTGCGCTGTGTTGCTTTACACCCAGCGATCGGCACCACGCCACGCCCCCATTGGGCACCTTGTGGGGGGGATCGAATTTAATCCGTTTATGGGTCGCTGTTTGCGGTGACACACTGCATCGGCCGGCGCCACAGATGGTCGATGCTCGGAGGGGGGGGCCCAATGTGAGCACGTCCGAAGCAACAAGCGAGCCTCAGAGTGAGCCGAATACAAACACGCTGGCCTGGGTGTGCGTGGTTTCTCTCTTGCTGCGAGCATCTGTCAGGAGCGTTGGCGAGCGTAAAAAAAGTAAACCGAAGCCAGACAAGAAGGATGCCCCATCGGACAGGGCACGTACGGGACGTTCCGCTCCATGTTGGCCCACGATTTATGCCTCCATCAACCGGGCGGGTCACGGCGCTCTGGCTTGCCGCACTGTGTGTCCGCAGTTAACACCACTGGAACACAGCCTGAACCAACGTACGGCGAAGAACCGCTTTTTTTCTAATTTTCCTTGCAAGCGGAAGGTTTCAAAATGCCAAATCTGTGCTGTTGCGTTTGCTGTCTGTACAAAATTTTAATATACGTTGCATTTTCGATTGAATTCAGTCGATTCAAATGATGGCCGCCTTCGCCATGCTCGCAGATGAGATTTGCAACAATGAAAAGAAGTAATTCTAATAGATCCCTGCTCCCTGTTCAGATGGATTGAATTCTCGGGATATGTACCTCATTTCGGGGGTGCTTCCTTTGCCACCCCAATAAGACCCCAACTGTGTGGCTGCATGGCACGCGCATTGTGTTTTGCCTCCACAGAACGCAAGCCGCGCCTCCCGGGGAATATTATCCTTTCCCGAGCTCCCATTCTGGGACACCGCCATCTGTTGTTCGGCCAAATCCTTTTCCAATCACGTACCAAATCGAGGCCATCGCTCGGGGCTTCCACTTCACTCTTCGTTCGGTGAAATTGCACCTTCCTCGGAGTCGGTTCCGAACCGGTTGCCATCGTTATCGGTCGGTCTCGGCGTCGCGGAGGGCTACGGATCGGTTTCTCAATTCCCGGATCGCAACCGCGCAACGGATTTTCATCGAAATCTATTTTCCGTACGCCGCGGAACGAAATCCGCGGACCGCTGCCGACGAAATTAGCGGTTTCATATTGAAGGTACAAAAAAACACGTTCACCGAAGCGTATGGCGCCCGGGAAGGAAATCTTTTGACTTAATAAACGACGACGGCACCCAGAAATCTGTGGTGCAATTATTTCTTACTTTTTATTTTCCAGAAACGATCCTTCAACGAGACGCTGTATGGAGTGTGGAGTTGTATATAAAATTGTGTCGCGAGGTCTTAGGAAAAAGGATATGTGAGGTGACTTTCTGCCAACAACCTGCCAACAGTAACAATGCCACAGAGTTACGGTGTTACGGTCGGTTGGGCACGGGATCAGGCTAAGGCTCGCACACGAGTGCAAGTGGAGCGCACACTCTGAAAGCTCTTGAGGTGTGACTGACTGGCTGGCTGGCTGGCCGCCCCTGCCTACGTGTGTTGTAACGCAAGAGTGCAAAATGGCGCGTTTCGGAGCATCAAGAAGTGGAGCGCCTTGGGCGCGTGTCTCATAAGATATTAATTACAGCGGAATTGAGATTCAAGTTTCACGGCCTGGGCCTCTCCGGGTTTCGTGGAACGCTCGCGCCGCGACCCAGTCGAGGGCTTTGTCGAGCCCTCGCGAGATCCCTCTCGTGAGGCCGCCCACCTGCCGCCGCCACTTGACGTTTTCGTGGAACAATCTCTCACGAGCCCGTCGTCGCCCCGGGCGGGGCTCAGTTTATAAAAATTCAAAAATTGTCTCAATTTGCGCTCTTCGGTTAATGGATATTTGAGGAGTGACGCGCGGCGCGAAAGCTATCCTTTTCGCGCTTGGGGCCGCCGGGGTTTCCTGGCCCGGGTGGCCCCGGGGCTGGTGGGTGTCGAAATTTATATTTTCATCATTTGCCTGCCTACCGGGCGGACGGTGGCGGCTTGCCTCGTTTGGTGGGTGTGTTATTCGAGCCTCCGTTTTTCTTTTGTTTTTTCTTTTGGGGGGTTGGCCAACAGGCAATTCAATTAAGTCCATTCGGAGTGCCGTGCCGGATCGGCGTGGAACACACGTTTTTCTATGCAAATGGTATTATCGTAAACCTATTTGCTGTGCCTGCCCGTGACGGCGTGGTTGCCGACCATGCTCTCGCCGGTTGGAAGAATGGGAAGGAAGTTCTTGCTATGCGGAACAGAAAAGATGCACAACATGCGCCGCTGAATAATGATCCCTGGCTCCCGGAACACTTTCCATCATATTCCACAATTTGAGTTTGCTGAAATGTCGAATAAATTGCTATTCGGATGATCCCGAGATCCGGCGGCGGCTTTCTTGTGGAGGTGGTGGAGTACGTGTCTGATCGATCGCCGGGTAATCCCCGGTCCAAGCCCCTCCTGGTTGATATGGGAGGCACGTGCTCGGTTGATATCCAATGAACAGCGCACACTTTACCGTTTAATTGGCCGTTCTTGCGTCAACACGATGGCGCCTTTTTGATGGGGCATTTTGATCGATTGTTGTCTATTGCCTTTTGCCCACGGAATGGTCTCGCCGTTTCCGATGCGAGACCCCCTTTTCATTCAGCATTTCCCAGGCATCGATTCGAAAATAGACCGATAAACAGATTGTTATTTAAAAGTTGAAAAATCGCCAATCCAACGTCCTACGTCCAGGCGAAGACAAAAGCATGCTGCAGTGATGTCGAACTGACCTAGGGACCCGTTTTTCCACGAACCAACAGATTGCATATTCGGCTGTGTCAGTCCAACGCATTGTGCGCTTTGTTACAAACGATATAAATGGAGTATTTATGAGTCGAATATTCAAGCTCCATAAAGCTTAATGCGTTCCACGCTGCGTCACACTATTATTGGTGCATCATAAATTGGTTCCAACGTATGGCACGATTCGGTTTCACGGGGACACTTTCATTGCTCTGTCCCTATTCCCCTCTCTCTCGTTCGCTCGTACCACACACATTGGCGAGTTTATAATGTGTTGCGAAGTATTAAAAGCGTCTGTTTTTTTCGCAATAAATTGGTTTTAAACCGTCATTCCTGCCCAAATGACACATACTGCATAATGTGATCGGTGGGGCATTTTATGTTGGTAGCATCGCCAAAAAAAAACCCCAACATGGCTTATTATTGTTTGGCGGTTTGGATTCTTTGTGGAACGAAAAGTTTCGCAGTTCGCAAAGAAACATTAACCCAGTGGAAGATGAAACGCCGGTGGCGGCGGCAACTGCGCCGGGCGTCTGAGCCGCATGAAAGACAAAGAGTTTTAAGCCCTCGGTATTACGCTCCTCCGGTCTTAACGGGCGGCTGTCCTGGCCTGCGCGCCGTGTTCTTTGCCATGGTGAATTGGCGAAAACTTTGGCCGCCCCAGATTTCCATCAAGCAGCATCCTAATGGGGGAGCCGAGGACCCGTGCCCAACTCATCATAACACGTCGTCGGTCTCTATTGTGTGTTCCAGCATTCATCCATCCATCCGTCCGTAATGGGCGATGCGAGAGCGTTCGTTGGATCGCGCCGCGTCGTGACTTCAATGCGTGTACAGCATAAGTACATTGGCGCGGGCCCCGGAAGATCGATTGATGAATTGTGGCCACGCCATCATCATGATGCGGCCCATGTTGCGGCGGCGGCCTTCGTCGAGCATTAGCGAACCGCTGTTTACCGTACCGATTGCCGGCCGGTATCATTCGTTATCGTATCCTAAGCGGGCTGAAGCCGCCGGCTCGTCTTTTGTGCTTCTTTGTTATCAATGTTTTCCGGAGCCCGCGCGGCTTTCATGCATTATTTTGGTGAGTGGAAAAATTAGGCACTAAATCGATAATGTGTGGCCGTGTGTGGCGTTCGGAAAAGTGGATGAAAGCGTGAGATTAACCATCATTGTTTTCGTTCTGCTGCAGACACACGGGACGCTCTGCTCACAATCATGTGTTTCATCCAATGAAGCTTGTTTTTATGGTAACTTATGCATTAGGTTTGCTACTCAGAATCAGATAAAATCCGGAAAAGGGAGCACGGGAGATGAGAAAATGAAAACGGCAATTGGTTTGAATGCTCATCGCGCACGATAGGAATATATTTAATCCAGAAAGTGCTCACTCTGCACATCATGTTAGAATCAATTTATCTTCTATAGCTACTGCTGTCCAGTAACTCATTCAAACTCCCTTTTTACGTCTTGTGAAAGCTTGAAGTTAATGTGAATTTTCTACTGGCTCACTCAGCTTATAATATTAATCCTTTTATGAACTATTTATTGGGGTTGGATCGGAAGGTAATGGTACACCATGAGATGCTCGTGGTTAATTCTGAGGTCATCAATTCACAACTGATTGACTTGTAGAAAGTAATGAAGTAAAGTGAAGATGTCATTGATCAAATAATTGACGCATATTAAACTACGCTTAGATGTTAATCGTTGCTTTTGGTGCTTCACTCATCGTCGATCGATCGTCCATTATCCTGAGGCACTCCGAGAGTCACATTGCAAATGAATCTAATTGCATGGCCTCGACCCGCCCTGTGAAAATGGAGCAGCGCACCGATAGCGAAAAGCCAAGGAATGTTGGTCCTCCGGTCCTTCTCTGAGCAACCACTCTGTTGCTGGTCACATATTAGCTTTTAATTTGTTCCACTCTATAAACTTTGATTACATCCCGACGGTGGCCCACCCGCTGGCCCGCACTGGTCTTGACAGCCTCACAGCATGGAAGCCGCCGCTGGCCACGCTTCAGTTTCTAGGTATTTTTCTTCGGTTCGCGGTGCACTTCGCCCCCCACGTTGACCAGCGTTTGGTGCGCTCGTTACCGATTAGTTTGTGCTCGGTTCGTATTCCAATATTTGATTGATGTGTCTCTGTAGTCCCACTTGGGGGGGAGACGATTGTCGCCCGGTCATGCGATGCCCTGGCACCTTTTTTTCGGAATTGCCATCGGACCGTATCGCAGGCACTTGAAAAAGGTACCCAACGACGACGACGACGGGGCCGAGCCTGCAAAGTGATCCCCGGATGCCGGCGCATGCGCTTACCATCCAACATTCATCCAGCCCTCCAACGGCGGGGGTGGCTGTGTCTTTGGACCAGTCCGCATCAAGAGCCGGAGGAACCAGACCAAGCAGCGAGCATCGTCCGCGGTGGAGCATATCCTCGCGGCCAATAATTCTTGATGAATTTTTCGCATTTCTCCAGAGGGGTCGCCCGCAGCGAGCTTGGGCAGACGGTTCCGTCCGGCCGCGCGCGGACTTTAATGTTTAATGGTACAGAGATGCGGCTTCCCGAAACATAGGCGCGCACTGATGCTCTACGAGGCCACCGTCGGTCCGGTAGTGGAAAGTAGAGCTTCCAGAGAATTGTGACCAGCTAAAGCAACAGGTATAACACCATCCGTCGGCTGCTGCCCATTTGGGGCGTGGCGTGTGATGTGACCTTATTATCGCCCCTGTGATTATTACGGCGAAAAGCACTTTAGCTTTGGGCCGCGCGTATGACGCGATGCTTTAAATCCCGCGTGTAATCCCGAATGTGAAGCAACATGCGTTCTCTGCGTGCCCGAGACACATTACTTGCAACGCAGCGCAGATTTATGAGGGGCCTATCAAAATCTGTCTGAGCTTTTATCATGGCGCGCTGTTTGGCGTTAAGTCCGTACTCCATTGGGATAGGCGTGTGTCATGATTCAAATTTTTTTTTGTTGAATTTTATGTTTTTAGAGTTCCGAATGGGGCCATCCATCTGCTATCGATGTGTAACCACATTTTGAAGCTACGAAGCAGCGCTTGTGGTGCTTAAATTTGGTTTGCATGCGAAACCATCCGTAAACCCCTTGCCGATCGGGGTGGTTACATTGTGTTTCTAGTGCGCCTTGCCATTGTCGAAAACAAACATACGGCCTCGGTTTTTTCCAGGACGGCGGACCCTTCCATCGTGTTCTGTTCCCTTCGACGGCCTTATACTGGGGACCACGCCACGGGTAGGCAAAGTTGTGTAAAGTTAGTGTTTATGTTATCGTTAACGAATCTGGTAACGAAAAGATTCCCCGAAGACCACTGGAGCTGCGGCAAACAAATGCGCCGCGCCGCTCGCTTGCTTCCGAGAAGTCAGAAAAGATGGCTTCGGCTTTTGGGGAATATCGCGAAACACGTACACTACCGTCCACGCAGCGAGCTTGTCCCTTGGCACGCAGTAAATATAAGAAGCCAACCAGCCCGGGCTGTGGTTGGTTGACTGGCAAAAAAAGTATCCTGCGAAACGTGGCGCGCGCCCTTTTTGTGGCACCAATCGCCAAATGGGCACCGGGTTTTTGTTGAACTTTCCCCATCCGAGGCCACCACCTAGAGACAGAGGACGGAACCGGTTTTCGGTCGACCAAAACTTTCGTTTCGCACAGGAAAATCAATTTCCAACATTATCATCCGTCGAATGACTGACAACACGCCTCCACCATGCGCCACCAGGCGTCTCCATCGAGTCCCGTTTTTCCATTCGCTGCTCGAAGTCGGACTTCTGTTGAATAATTCAACGCGGATCGGAAAGGCTTCCAATGGCCCGTGCGGAAGTGCATGCGTTGGTGTGTGTGTGTGCGCGCGAAGGCGTGTGAGATTTTTAATATGCCGATTGTGAACGTTTTCTTGTTTCGTTTTCCACGCAGCCTCCGGAGGCTGTTTTTCGTCACTGACGCTCTCTCCGGGGGGCCCGAAATGAAATTACATCACCGCACCGCAGCAACAACAACAACAACGACGACGGCAGTGAAGGGACATATTGGTGGGGGCCATCCGGGAAGGACCAAAAGAACGTTCCTGCGTTTCATGTGGTTTTTCTTTCTCTGCGCGATCAGTCGATCGTTTCCGGTGCCAAGATGGCGCTCTGAGCCTTTCGGTTAACTATGTTAACAAAACCACGCACAACACGTGGGGCACGTTCGTCGTAACCACAGTTAATCAAATGGACCCAAAATGATGCTCAACATAAATGTTTCTTTGTTGGTCCCGTCACCGTTTGGTCGAGATTTATCATTCAACTGATCGCAAAAAAAGCTCATTTTCCCCGAATGGTCATTCTCTGTATTGCTTCGCTCATCAATTTTCTTCACACTCATTTTTCCAATAACTGTCCCGCACACGAACTATCGTCGATGTAACGGAACACTCGCATGCGGTCGCATTGAACTAGAATCACATTTATTACGTCAATCATGCGCCTCCGCGTGTGCGTTCCGGGAAGGGAGTCGGGTCCGCACGGTGAAGCGAAAATTATCTCGGATGCTTTGAACTTTTGCGAAACTCTCCCGGGAACATGTTCGCTTCACGGCGGAGCCAAGGACCACCGTGGGGAGTTCGCGGAAACAGTGGAAGTTTTCGTCGAGCCGTTGTGTTGCCCAAATCACGGCTCACGTGGGGTATATAATTCAAAGCATGTACAAGAAATTGGTTGCCGAACTTCATTTTGCTTCAGAAATTAGTATTCGGAAGGAATTCCGTGAGGCGCTGCAACAGGAAGACCTGTTACCCTCCCCGGCACTGATTGATAGAAGGGGCTACGTCATCGTTAGAAGGGATCCTGCTGCTGATCCTGCTTCTGTAAGATTTCGCACATCTTCGCATGTTCATAATCGAGTGTCACCGAATGTGCGCGCCACATTGGCGCCCCAGGCATTTCGGTGGTTTGAATTATTTTCCCGCCCAAAGAGAGACCCCCCATAAATGATGGCCATTTGGTGGTTTTCACCACGGCACGACAGGCCCGTCATTTATCATTTGATTACAACGGACGTGTGTCACAGGAGCGGTTGAATAAAATGGGCATCCCCGACGGGGACAGGGACGACGGATAGTGGTGTTTTTGGTAAGGAGGAGCTCTGTTCACGGTTAAACGCACATCTTACTCACGGGGAGCAGAAGAATTGAATTGCATGATTTATCGTCAGCCAGCCGGGAAAATCGTTCCGAGCCATCGACACATCCAATGGCCTAGTGAGGCTCTAGGCTCTCTAGTCGGGCCCCGTTTTTCCCGGTTTAAGGGGCGAGTCGGGAAAGCATATGGAGGCACCCGCCGCGAACCGGGCAGAGCTATATTTGCCTAGCACTTCCTTTTGCAGGCTATTACGCTCGTGTTCCTGCTCGTTATTTCTGACACACATGGTTTAGGATCATTAGCAACGGACGCGTAGCTAATTTGCCAGGAAGGCAGCCGACGTGGCTCTCTCGCTCTCGAGATAAGCGTTTTGTTTCGGTGTTTGGCGGCGCAAGAAACTTCACGGGTCACCGGGACAGGGGTGTCTTCTAGACCGAGGAGCGAGAAGCATCCGCACCTCCCATGGCAAACTTGGTCCTTTTATAAGGCCGGCCCGGGCGGAAGCAGCGCTCCTTGTGGCGGTAGCTTCCGGGGTGCGAAGAAAAGGCGCCATTTTATCGTGCCGTAAGCGCGCACAAGTTTTTGGGACACGTTTTGGCGGACAAAGTTTCGGCGACTCCCCGTTGGCGGCGGCCTGCGATAGCGCAGCACACGTGCACACTACGGCTAATAAGTTCTCGGGGTGGCCACGATGTGTCAGGAATGTGATGTGTTCCGGGGTTGTATTATAGATTTCGTGTGGGAGAGCTTTATTTTTAGCTGTCAACCAGCGGGAAGCGATACATTAAAACGGTTTCTCTCTCTTTCTAGTCACGAAAAGAACTTTTCCCCGCTTTTGTCCGCATGATGTGAAGGCTTATTTACGCCTTAAATATGCGTTTTTCCTATGTTCTTATGTCCCACCAACAACTTTCAGTGCCGGTCTCGGGGGCTCCTCGTATCCCACGCAATCTGTTTGGAGCGGAAGCTGGGATGAAAGTATAATATCATGCTCGTCTCCCTCGAGGCGGAAAGTTAGCCGACTGATGAAAGCTTTGTTTTAAAACTATTCCGCATCACTCTGTCTGTCAGCCCCAGTCCATGTCTACCTAGTTCAGCGCAAGAGTTTCTCCTAACCGTCAGCCGTTTTCTTTCTGCTTCCATTCCATTCACAGCTCCGCGGTGGACACCGTCACGAAGACCAAAGTTGCCATCAAAAAGATCTCGCCCTTCGAGCACCAGACCTACTGTCAGCGAACGCTGCGGGAGATCAAAATTCTCACCAGATTCAAACATGAAAACGTAAGTACTGGCGCCGAGCCGCGGAGCCGAGCTAGACGAGGGTCTGAAATTAAGAAGCCACAACACGTCGCCCGTCGCCGCCCCCGTCGACGCAATATACAACGGAAGGAAGTGGTGATAAATTGCTTACTGATAGGGTTTCCGGGGTGTTTTCCGCGAGCGAGGCCCTGCCGTGCTCTCTGGGTGCGTGTTTGCTCCCCGAGAGAAAAAGGTCCTTGAAAAGCGAAATTAGCGACACCAACTTCCGAAGCATCAAAGGCGGCGCATCCAACCGGGAGGTGTTAATGTGGGTTCGATGGTTCGATAATTGGAATAATTTGTCTCAGGCGCGCTAGGCACTGTTTTAATTTTGACTTAATTTAAAACAATTATCAACATTTATTATTTTACGCCTTCGCAGGGCATGCTATATTTGGACCATGCAAAAGTACGTTCGGTGTTTGGTGCCCAGTCTGTCGGAAACGTCGCCTTCAGGCGACTACACTATTAGTAAACCCCGACGTCTAATTAGTGCAGTTTTACTAATTTAAAAATGACAGAAATAATTGAAAAAATACGTCATGTGATCCCTTTTTAATAACGAAAACGTCAAAAATGTCTGCCTAAAGTTGTGTAAACTTAATGTCGGAAACGGTTTACTGACTGCAACTGACTGACTTGATCTGATCGAATTAGTGAAATTGATACAAAATGTGACAATATTCAACGCAAGTATTCATGATGGTCTACGACAAGTGGCCTCCCTTAAACGACTTCAATGCCTGGATTGACGGCAAACAAAGGAGGTTTGGATGCACCCAGGATGTAATCCAAAAATGGCTTTGTCAAGTTGTCCTCCGATAAACGCGAGAGCTTTAAAGCTACCCGAAAAATGGTAAAAAGGCAACTGATTGTAATTCGTCGAAAAACGGATTCGTTCCTTGAAGCGGCCGTTTGGTCACCAAGTCACCGTATTTTGTGAATATAGTCGCTTATTCGATCGGTTTTTGGTGGAGTTCAAAACTCCGTAACACTTCAGGTAGCTGGCAGCAGCTCAGTTGGACCGTGGCATGCTGTGCGACACGCTTCGTCTTCGAAACATTAACCTTCATCAACCCTTCAAGCTGATTCCAGTGGAATGTTGACTTCTCGGGCTAACCTCTTCAGCTGTGAAGACGATATTCAAGTGTCCCAAATCCTTCCGCTGTCCACTTGGTCGTACATTTTAAACGAGTAATTCCTGAAACACATCCTTGACGAACAGATTTACTTCTTAGGTACAATGAACGGCACATTTTATCACAAACACTGCTCGCTGAAAGAAAGAGGACTTTCAGCACACCAAACAAGCGGGTTGTCTGTCTGCCCGTAAACTTCCAGTTCAAAATGTCAAGTACTTGTCATACGTTTTCTGTTGCGCAGCAGAGGCCCCGTTGTTAAACAGGTTGTTTACGTTCCATTTACGCGTATCTCGCCGAACTCCGAGATCTCGGGAAGCAGCGTGTCGCCGGGATGCTCCGTCGCGACCCTTGTTTACATTTTGGGATTCTGTTTTGCCGTTGTGGTTATTCTGGGGCAAGGACAACTCCAAGTTCGTGTCGTGTCGGTAGCAGAAGCGACACAGTTTGAAGTCTTTCCTGTTTTTTTTTGTGTGGCAACTCTCGGCATGTGAAAGAGTGGGGAAGAGCGAAATTGGGCTGACATTTACACAGCGCGCCATCGAGAAGCACTTGGATTGGTGTGCTGGACTTCCCGGACCCCCGGGAAGTCCCCAGGAGTTGTTGGCGGGACGCTAGCTTGGTGATGCTATTTAAAACACATCTCAAACATTACGATCGCGGGGACGGCCGGGCACTGAGGCGGTTGATGCTCTAATTGACCGAATATCTTGGGGCTGCTCCGAAGGACCGCGGAGCTCCACGGGAAAATGGGCGGCAACCCCGGCATCCATCAGCAAGCGACGTCTCGGGGGTTGGAGAAAAGAAAATCCGTTAATGGCGCGTTCGTGGTCCCCCGGATATGGTTCTGTTTTTCTTGGGCTCCACGCTAGGTTTGAATCAATTTCCGCATCTGTTGGTCCTTTTCGTGCGGCCCGAGGACGCGACTTTCAGACTTTAAAGTTGTTTTTATTTTCGTTGAGAGTAGCAATCAATGTTGAGCATTTGGAAAGGTTGGAAAAATACCGTCACCTCCTGCATAAGTAGAACAAAACGAAACAACAAGGACACAAGGCTCACTAAATCAGCACTCGAAGCCGCGCCCCATCGTATCCTCATCACCGTCGGCGTCTTGCGAGCCCATTCGTGCCCGAGACTAATCAACCTAAAATCGCTCGTCCCTCGGCTTGTGTCACGTTTTCTCGACAAAGACATCCGCCATTGCGCTGTCACGAGCGCCCGGTTTTGAAGGTTTCAGTTCTTTCTTTTTTCACTCGCTCCCCAACACCAACCCCTCGGTCCGATTTCTGAGCCTCGTTCGTGTGCCTCCTTCTGGGCGTATGGATTTTTTACCATTTCCAGCCGCCGGGCGGTGGTAAAAATGATAATATGTTCCGGGAAAAGCAACACCCTACCAGCCGTCGTCCGCCTGCAGGGTGCGGCACCCTTCCTCTTGTGGCACCGGGGAACGGTCACAGCTTGGGACCCGTCGGAGACGCTTCTCCAGTCATTTCCGACAGTTGTCAATCAAGTGACCGGCTCCGACGGGGACCAGCGACCAGCGGTCTCGAGCTTGTCACGAGATAAATGACATCGGACCACACCGCTGCTCACCGTCTCGAGCAGGGACGACATCCCCGAAGGGTGTTCGGTCGATTTCCAGCTTTCCGTCCAGCACTGACCCGTGACGGGCCCGGTTTTAAAACCGGGCAGCTGGGGGAAGTAAAAGTATGTTTCGGTGATTAAGTCTCTTGGCGAGGTACACTTGAGATTTTGTTCATAGTCTGACCGCAACCGGCCAACGACGTCGTCGTCGTCGTCGTCGTTATCGTCATCGTTCGGAGAAATGGTTTCTTCGAGCACGCGCACACGGCGCCTTCTGAGGCAACGGGTGGCCGGCCTCCATTATCCAACCCCCCTTGGGCGACCATTGTCTGTTATCTAGAAAGGATTGGCGTTGTTGGCGCTTGGCCCAAAAACACACAGACATACACACACACACACACAGCGCCATTATTTTCTGCTCGCTGCGGGGATTTTAATGAAATTAATCCCACTGCGCGCCGTACGCCCACTCTGGGTCTGGGTGTTGGTCATGCTTTTCCACACTGCCCGGCCCCCGGTTCTGGCCGGGCTGACATCACCGTCCGTTGGAGATAGACCTGCTCTCATCATCCGGCTGGAGTGTTTGTGTACCGTCACGCGGGGCCACTTGAATCTGACTCATTCGCTAGGCATTCTGTCGTATCTCGCCTTGTTCATTGTCTCAGAGGAGGCAGCGAAGGCGCGCGTCATGAGGCGGTCGCCCCGCCCTGTGCGAATTGCGAAACGGTCACGTGGCGTGATAAGATTCTAATCTCCGCGGTTTTTGTTTCTCACACATTCCATCCCCCACGCTGTAAAAATGAAGGTCATGAATGACCCACAGGTGGGATTTGCAAATTAACACAGTACGGTAAGAAAGCTTTGAAACAGTGAAGTACAGTATTTTATGCACGTCGAGGTGACGTACATACGGCGTGTCGTGCTGTCTCGACACTGCTTTAAGCGTAACTATTTATACATTTTTTTACAACAATATTTAAAATTTTCGAAACAATGCTGGCTTACATGAAGTGAAACGAGTGAGCCTAACGATTCACTAAAGAGGCCTACTATCTTACCATAGCGCTCCCTTGCGTTGTCCAGCGTGAACCCAAGTGTTTATCTGATTGTACCGTGGGTTACAAGACATGCTGTATAGAGTTTAAAGAAAGTAGATTGCTGAACGAAATTCAATTGAAATTCAAAACTTTAAATATCTCTGAGTACCGTAACTGAGATATAGCTTTAATCTCGGGACATTCTTGCCGCACTGTGGACTGGATTAATTGACAGCGTATTAAAATCTCATCGTGCGATGAGCATGCTCTCACCTTCGATGGGGCCACCGGCTCATGCTCACTTCATTCTCACTGGGTAATGCGACAGTTTCTCTTTCAACGTGTTCTTTGATCGGCCCCGACTGGTGGGGTAAATCTCGTCTGTGCCACAAGAAAAATGTACCACACACACACACACACGCTGGTGGTTGGGGGTTGGCAGTCTTTCGCCGAAAGGTACTAGACGAATGGTGGTAAATTGATTGCATTTGTAATCCCCGTTGATTCCAAAGACGGGGGCCCGACCCCGACGGAACGGATTTCCACGGGCACGAAAGCAAACGATGATTTGGCGTAATCTGGCGTCATTTTCTCGTGTGCCGTAAGTAAGAACAGGATCATGGTTGATTGTGTTAACCCAAGAGGTCACCGGCCGCTCATATGTGTGTGTTTGGATGTTATCGTACCTCCGACCGACCAAACAGCTCAATCATCACTCCGGTGCGGACGAGTTCGATCACAAGCACGACCACCGCCGCCTGTTCTAGGGTTGGCAAAGTTTTCGCCCCAATCGAAGGGATGGCACGGGTAGATGATCTCCGGTGTGTGCGCCCTGTGTAGCCTCTCACCGCCCCGTAGGCTTGTAGCGCTCGGTGAAGTTGAACCCCACGGTGATGGTTCCGTTCCGGACTAGAAGGAGCCGTCCAGTTTGCTGCGCTCTGACACGTTACGCTGACGATGCTGTCTAAGAAATGAAATAAATGACGTGCCATCAGTGGCGTTTGGCGCGAGGACGTACGCGATTATTTGGCCGTGGCCACCCGACGGCTAGTATTTACTGCGGGAGAATGTTTGTGATGGATGATGAAGTTACGATGCTTCGACCGAAAGGCACACAGACTGTGTTCGTGCTGTGAAGATATCTTCACCGTTGGCATGGTAACGTTTAAACCTGCCCAAAGCTAGTGAGAGCTTTTGGGGTTGGTGGGACCCCTTACCACTAGGCTACTCTGTCCGGTTGTGACACTTCCGAGAAGCTTTTCTTTTGAGTGCGCGAACGACTTCGTTTTTATTTTTCGTACACCGTACAAAAGGCAAGGGCGATTCGAAGGACACAGCTCACTCGATGCTCCCGGGCGGTTGCTGTCATTTGCCCGTTGTCCAGGATTCTGACACAGGAGGCTGTGTGGTATCGAAATTTCTTCATCTTAACAGTGCTTTAAAGTGGAACCAAAGTTCGCCGGAATTTGCAGGCATTCGGCGCGGTGCGATGTTTTACTTGCTCCCTGTGCCCTTAGGCGCGCAATGTTGCATGGGTTTTCCTGGGTCACCAATTTCCGCCGGCAAGGGGGGACACAAAAAGTTCGGGCTACAGTTCGGGTCCCTGCCGGCGGGCGTCTGCGATGGGAAAACAAACCCGGGAATCACCCGGGACCGGAACCGCACCCCGTCCGTTCGTGGGGGAGTGGCTGTAACCACCGTCGGGAATGGGGAAACCGTCCGGGTTTCCTCTTTTGTTTGTTTATCTTTTCCTCGGAAGAAAGAGATCCCTGTTTTTGCCTTTGCCAAAAAGCGGCCGCTCTCTGGCATCATGTAACGGTGGGGTGCGGGGCCGTCACACGGCCGTTACGACCGACAGCACCAACAACACGGACCATGTTGCTCGATGTTCCAATTTAACTTTCACCTTCGCACTCTTTCGTACTACGGGCGGCAAACAGGAATACCGTTCTCTTACCCGTACCGGGCCCGTGTTTTTTCCGTCTTTGCTAACCTTAACCTCTCTCTTCTTTTCTTTACTTGCAGATCATAGATATAAGAGATATCCTCCGGGTGCCTAGTATAGAGCAGATGAAAGATGTATATATTGTTCAGTGCTTAATGGAGACTGATCTATACAAACTGCTAAAAACACAGGTGAGTTGTTGTCCGCTTTGGCTGTGTATTATCCCGATTCGTTTCGCACTTCAAAGGATTTCGTTTATCTCACCAGAAAGTGCTACCAGTTTCATTCATGAGGCAGTTAATCATTGAGATTCTTCGCCGGAAAGGCACCTCGCAGAAGTTAATTCATGCGAAATGCGGTTTCCAAAACTACGTTAAAAGCTTCGTCATGCTTCCTCGGGACGAATCGTGAGAAGACAATTCATAATTCTCGTCGAATGTCCAATAGTCTGTTACACGCTAACAATTATCTCTTTTAGTGAGCTCAATTTCTAAGAAACAGCCTGACCAAGAATGGTTGCAATTGTCATGTCGCTGTATTATGTCCCCAATAGAGTAGCTACGGGGTGGGTTGATATCCTCCGCCAGCCTTCGGCTAGCCATTGACGAGGCATCGCACAAAGTCATGCTACCGAAAAGGGGTCAATTTGTCGAGTTTTTGTCGACAAATGAACTGCTCCCGTTTGCCAATCAACTTAACTCACCCCGCCCCACCCCGTCCCTTATGATTTATGCTTCTGCGTTCCGAGATGAATATGAATGAACGCTTTTGTCGTTGCCCAGTGCCGTAACCTCGACTCCGAAGCCTCCCCCCCGCAACAATTGAAACCTTCACCGTTGAATGAAACTTAACCGCTTCTACTGCTGCAGTATCGATCCAGCATCGGGGACCACAATTTATCATACCGTCAATGCAAATTTTTGGCCCAATTGACGTTTGATTGTTGCCCGAGGGGCGGCGCGTACCATTCTCAAGATTTCATAAACTGAAACAAGGGCGACCCGTCGATCGTCTGCATTTTTTTGGCTTGCTTGTCAGTGTACCAAAATGGCCACCGAGCCAAACACAGGCATCGAGAAAGCACACCCCACAACGGAGATGATTGATTAAATGACCCTTATCCTGAGGCTGTCGCCATAAATTGCTCCTCCCTAACTCAATGGACGTCACCGACGGAAGAGAGAAAGCCCGGACGGAGCGAACAAGGGTCAGGTGAAATTGTTTGCCGAACTGTGCTGCCGCCGGTGCGCTGGGGGAAACCGGTTGTCTGTCTCATCGGTTCGGTAGCTTTTTCTCCCGAACCGTCCCGGGTCGGTCGGTTTTCTGGGCATTTGTCGGCAATTTCAACCTTCAACCGGTGCTGTTGCTTCGGGTGGGGTTCCTCGGGCCCGTTGAGCTGCTAAGAAAATGGGCATATTCTATGAACTCTAATTATTTATTGATAGCACCAGCATCCTTTTACGTTCAGTTTTTGTTTCCGCCGTGGGGCGATACGGTAGGATCTGGCCGGGCCTGGCTAATGGACCAGATCAACCGGATGGATCGTTGGCTCGTGCTGTGTGCGGGCCGCCGCGCCTATCCGTCTCGCTCGGTCGGTAAGCTCTCAAGGCACTCGAAATTGAATTTAGATGGAAATCCATTTACTTCGACATAATATTAAATCTGTTGAAATGTGTTTCAGCTGTGTGTTCCGTGGACGCGTTAGCGCGACTCTCGGCTACAACATTTTGGCTACATACAAAGCAATCCGCGTTCGGAACATTCGGAAGGTTTCTCCGGGGCCACACTTATCTGTTCGCAGAGTGTTATTTTTGGATAGCATAACATTGCAAATGATTGGTTCTTTCGGTGGCGTCACGACGCGGGGTCTATTTTGGGGACACGGCCTATCGGAAGCCTTGCGAATGTCGTTTCGATTAGCACCAGGACCTGCGACGCCGAGCTACTGGGTTCATTCCGTTAATTTTGCTTCGCGTTTCCTTTTTTTGCAGAGACTAAGTAACGATCATATCTGTTATTTCCTGTACCAAATACTTCGTGGCCTGAAGTACATTCACTCGGCAAACGTGCTGCACAGGGATCTGAAGCCTAGCAATCTGCTGCTGAATACGACATGTGATTTAAAGGTAACGAAGGCCGATGGAGGCGCATGGTGCTTCATTCTTTTCGCTTCGCCAACGCATCAATTTCTTCGCCCACAGATTTGTGATTTCGGTCTTGCACGTGTAGCCGATCCCGAGCACGATCACACCGGCTTCCTCACGGAGTACGTGGCCACCAGATGGTACCGGGCACCGGAAATTATGCTCAACTCTAAGGTAAGTACGCGACGCCAGGGAAACGGAGGCGCGTCCTTCAGGAGTGTAATTCCACGGCTCAATCAACACGCATTTATGGCGCTCGTCCGCAGGGCTACACCAAATCGATCGACATCTGGTCGGTCGGCTGCATACTGGCGGAAATGCTGAGCAACCGGCCAATCTTCCCCGGCAAGCACTACCTGGATCAGCTGAACCACATCCTGGGCGTGCTGGGTTCGCCGTCGCAGGAGGATCTCGAGTGTATCATCAACGAAAAGGCCCGCAGCTACCTGCAGTCGCTGCCGTACAAGCCGAAGGTCCCGTGGTCCCGCCTCTTCCCGAACGCCGACCTGAACGCGCTCGATCTGCTCGGCAAAATGCTGACCTTCAATCCGCACAACCGCATCTCGGTCGAGGACGCCCTGGCCCATCCGTACCTGGAGCAGTACTACGATCCGGCGGACGAGGTAAGATGTCGTCCCGTTCTAGGGCGCTAGGGCTGAACGGTCATACGGGCGTGCATGTCGGTGGCAGCAGTTAGCCAAGCGGAAAATGGTGTTCTAAACGCTATGACACAGCCACACTAGTGTTTGATGTGATCGGAACGGATTGGTAAAACCCCGCGACCCGAATGGTCCCCGATCCGATGATGGGGTGCCCGAAGGGGTGAAAGTTTTCCGCCTCGCTAAACGAGTTGCATTCAATCGTGATGCTGCACTTGAGTGGCAATCCCAGCGGAAGATTATAATTAATCAAACTCAGCCTATCGCCGTCGAGTGGTCTGTTTTCGCTGGCTTTCAGGTTGCAGTAGCTAATCCTCTGCTACTAAGAAGGAATAAGCAACAATCATCCTGTTACGGCATCTGAAAGCGAGATGAAGCTGCATCTTGAGCTTTCCGTTGAAGCACCAATTAATGTTGCCAGCTTCCCATCAGAACTGAGGCTAATTCTATTTTAAGGGGCCGGTCAGCAGCAGCAGCAGCAGCAGACGTCACAAGTGGAAACTTGATTGTGGTGGATTTTTTCGCTCATGATAATCCCATTCCGTAGTGTACGGTGGACGCCAATTTGCAGTGTAATTCAAGTTCGACACGCAACGCTTGAAATGCGCAGCTTACAGTGCCGTTTTCCGAGGATGGCAAGCGGCGGCGTCTGTAGCTTATGGTGGGCGGTGGGTTGGCCCACCTGGGTCCACCTCAGGTGCCGAGTTGGAAAATTTGTTCCCCAAAATTATACGTACCATCGTGGTCCGGCCCGTTTGGGCGGTGCTTTCGGAGCGGAGCGCGTGGTCGGTGATTGAAAGCAAGGTGAAGAAGTCGCTTTTGTCAATTTCGTTACGCAACTTCGGCCAACCATTCAAGCTTCGGTGTCCCCCCCCGGACACCGTCGAGGGAGGCAATCTTTTGCACATTAATCAATCCACTTCGGCACAGGACGCGAAGCCGACGAAAACTTTGCGGTAACTTTTTTTTCGGTTCGGCACACCGTTTCTGAGAAATATGCCCACTTAAGGGACACACTGTTTTGTGTGTCGTTTTGGGTTACCGATGCGATCTGCTACCGTTTGGCCGGAATCATCAAACGGAATCACGAATGTCATTCGGTCGAGCGGAGCGCGGTGCCATTTAGTAGCGATGCTTCGTGTCACTTGGCCGTCTCGCAATTAATTTAAAATTGGAAAACTTTGGATTAGAAAGGATGTTTCTTTGGTTTTTGCTTTCGGCTGTTGCTGAAAAATAAACTGATTCCATCTTTCGGGCGATGTACCGCGACTCCAGCGCAAAAGCTTCGGCCTAACAATGATTGAAAAATGCCAATTTGTTGTGAAGGCACTTTGAGGAACCTCTCTACTCGCAATCATTTCCGGATTGGCAACTTTTGGCCCGCTATTTCCTGTGTTCGCCACTAATCCGGAGCTTTGCGGGAGTAACTCACAGGAAATAGAATAAAGTTGTCAATTGGCAGCAACGGGAAATTGCCGATCTGGCGATCGTTCTACTCGAGCGCACAGCGACAGAGAGAGAGAGAGAGAGAAAGAGAGAGAGAGAGAGAGAGAGAGAGAGAGAGGGCGAGAGAGTCATTAGTATCGTAAGGCTGGGCTCCCAAGGGTGGTGCTCGCTTTGGGTAAAGAAAAGGATTTTCTTTTTGCACCCCAAATCCACTGAACCGCATACTACCCTCCGGTGGCCGGCCGCCACCAGCGGCAGCTCATTAATCATTTGCAATTTTCATTCATTTCATTTGCATCCATCCATCCGTCTCTCTCCAGCCCGTCGCCGAGGAACCGTTCCGCATCGCGATGGAGCTGGACGATCTGCCGAAGGAAACGCTAAAACGATTAATCTTCGAGGAAACGCTACGCTTCAACCACAACGATAACAACCTTCCGGATGGCATGTAAAAAGCGAAACCGATGCACACAACGGCCAAGGGAGAGGGGGGCACCAGCAGCAGCAACTACCACGCGTACGCGCGTTCGTGTTTCGAGCAACCCATTCACTTCACTTCCTGCCCCCCGGAACGGGTGCCGGAACCTGCCCACCCGACCGACCGACCGGCGTTACTTATTGGCAAGTTTTTATTCGCGGCAAAGGACGTGTCACTTTCTTCGTTCTCTGTGTATGTGTGTGTCTGTTGGTGCATGCGACAGTCCCAGAAGCGCGCGCACTGTATGCTGCTGCCGCCGGGAACCGAGAAGAAACACAGTGACAAGAGCGAGAGAGGGTTGCCAGAGCAGGGTGGCCTTCACAAAGCTTCACACAATAACCAAACAAAAGCACCAGCGGCACGGTGTGAAAGACCGTGTGTTCCGCAACCGAGCGGCGCAGCACGCAGCAGCAGAACGGATCCGGGCCGGTGAGGTTTATTGTTTTCGTTTTGCTTTCGAAACTTTCATTTTAATTCGTTTATACTGTACCGAGCAATTAACTTCTAAAATCCCGCCTCAAATGGTGGTAAAATGGTAGAAGAAGCATTTTAAAGTTTCTGTATGTCCGTACGTCGTCCTGTACGTGTGTGTGTGTGTTAGCGAAGGAAGGTTGCCATTTACCAGGAACGAAAGACAGCTGTTTTCGAACCGGCCAGCAGCCAGAGGTCCTTCGAATACACACGGTACACGGTAGTGTGTGCGGGGTGTGTATGATAGTAAAAGAATTTCATTTTCTTACATTAGTAAAATATACTTTTTGCGTGTTAATTATGTACATTTGACCGTTTAAGGATTTGCCGCACACTTTCGCGCGCAGATGTTCATTTTAGGTAATTGATGAGTTGATTTGCGGCCTTTCACGCACCGTAAGCGAGCTACGTGCCTGTGAGCACACAAATATGTCGGTTGCCAACCGCGTAGGGAGCTTTTCTCGGGTCACGGGCGGATACCTTTCAAGTGGAGACCGTTTGTGTCGTCGGTACTGGCGCGCTCGGGAAGCATGTGAACTTGTTGGCCCACCGCACCGGTTTTTGTGCGCTGTTTGTGCGGTTTTGACTTCGCGAACTCCTACATCCGTCAACATACCGCGCGGGGTCCCTTTCACCTTTTTGTTGTTTGTTGAAAAAACAAGTGTTGTGCGAAATAAGTGAACAGTTGGGCAACATTTAAAGCGAGTAAGCAAGGTACAAAACGACGGTAGTTCTCACGGCAAGATCATGAGACAGCCAGCGAGAGAGTGAGTAGAACTATTCGGAAAGAAAGTCACAGAGACTGATCGTGGTCCCGCCGTGGTCAGTGCTCTTTTTAAGATCAGCACCAGCAATCGCGTTGTGCAATAGTATTATTAGAAGAGAAATGCATCACTTAGAACAGGAAAAACATGAAGCCCCAAAACGAAAGCCATATTATAAGCCATAGTGTGGCACCGTAGAGTGAACGAATTCAATTATCAAACTATTTAACAAACAATCCACTAAACAAACAATAGACACTAAGGTATGAGCGGCGCAAGCGGTAGTCAATCAAAAGAGATTGTTTGTTGGACTATTTGCGACTCCTCCTGGCAACAAGCTGTGGACGTACGGGCGGGCGATGTTTTACGGTATCCCAACTGTCGATTCCCGTTTCACACTTGTTTTGAGCGTTATATCGTGCCCTGGTCTGGGTGAGTGAAAAGCCCGTCAGCCTCACGAGCCTCTGCCGAGTTCGAACCAAACCACAAAGAAAGAGTTCAACAGTCATCAATTAAATTTCAAATTTACCTCGCCAGCCAGCCAGTACGGAGAAAAAAAGAGCCGAGGGCGGACCATCACCCGTCCGTTGGGTGGTGGTCCACCCGTGTTGTACACCCGGATAGGTTAATTTAATTAATTTTGCAAATTACTCCGCTCACCCCGTGGTGCTTGTTGGAGCTGGCCTTTTTCCACTCGGAATCTTGTTTTCCCACAGGGTTTCGCGTGTGCCGGGCCTTTTAATTGACGGCAGGCATATATTTCGGTGGCAAAACCGGGGCTCGAATATTTCGATACCCCTTTTTCGCCGCAACCTGACAAACCAACCGGTGTGGCCAATTTTTGTTGGGTTGAGCAACCGTAGCTCGTTCGTGAGCTCCGTTACCATCGCATACGCCCGGCAGTCGAATCGACGCTTAACCGATGCAGCAGCGCCAGCATTTAGCAACAATAGAGGAACCGATTCGGAACACCACTGCTATAGTATACGGTGTGCACCGTAGCATTCCAGGTCCACTCTGCTTCGGCCAGCTTTTCCCTCTCTCTCTCCCCACCACACGGCGCACGGTGCGCAAGGCGACGCGATCACAGGACCGAACGAAGACTTCTTTAGATAGGATGAAACAATGTAGAAGCTTACGTGATCGCCAGAACTGTACGCCGAAAACGAGTGACGCAGAAACGCGGAACAATGGTACTTAATTTAGACAATTGTTTACAAACAATGATCGACCGGTTAAACAGAACACTCCCCCCACCCCCGGATTATCCCCTTAGCCCTTACATGCGGGTTCGCGGAAGCCTTGGACGCGGCCAAATCGGCGGCCATATCGTATGCGTGATTCGCCATACAAAAAAAAAGTTATATTGTGTGACGGAGAGAGGCAACATAAACTGCAACATATTTGTCCTTCGGACGGACCCCAGCATATGACCGGGTGGTGACAGCGAGACTGTGTGTATGTAGTATCTCGGTGGGATCGGTTCCATCGTTTTATGTTTGGAAAAATTTTAACTAATCGTACATTGTTGTCCATGTTTTTTGGTGGGGAATTCAAATGGAACGTTGTTAGTAGTGTAATTCAGTCTCTCCCAAATCTAATTGTTAACATCAGTGTTCTTCCTTACCGCGTTTGCTGGGGAGAGTGGTGCGCACCGCGCATCGCCCAACTTTCAATCGGTCCGTCGATCTCTCCGTTTTTTTGGTTTCCTGCTCCGCCACGGGGTCCGCCGGTTTTTAAAGCTCCGCGCGAGCGCAAACGTTTTGCGATGATGTAAATGACCTGTCGCCGATCTCTCTCGTTCTCGATCCGTGCGGAGCAGTGCACGGTGCGGTGGGCTTGTGACGATCATCATTAGATATTCTGTGCAACATAAAGAAAAACACACTACCTAGCTATGTAAGTAAATTAACTAGAATAGAGTGAATAGAGTCTACAAATTCACGTTGAAAAAAATACCGAACCCCGAACTGTGAGAACCGTGTTGTGGCACGACGGAATGAAAAGCGCGGTGCCCCCGACAGAGTACCAACAGGTGTTTTGAGAACTCTCTTATCTCGTGAACGAACAAGTTTCAGATCCCAGGCCCGAGCTGTGTGTGGCTTCTGAAATCTCTCTTGATGTGTTTCCGTGTAAACGCGAGTGGAGCCGGTGTAGCCTGGAGAAACAAATTTCGATATTCGATCACAGTTTTCCTTCGCGTGTTCGTTGTTGGTTGGTATGTAAATTTTTTCGACAAACAAAAAACATGTGTACGAGCAGTTTTCTTCTGGGTGTTAACGTTTTAAACTTTAATCATGATCGGAGAAAGGCTCCAGGTTCAGAAAGGGGCAAACAAACAAACTTTTTCCCCCAAAAACATTCACACACACACACGCCACGTGGCGCACCGATCAGCGATGCGCGCGCGGGGGGCATTCTTTTTACGATTCGTCGCGGATTCATAAACCCGCAGCACACTACGTTATGTAATTCTATATCAGTATATATTGTATAGTGGTAAGTCCCGTGGAGGCACACGGTGGTGGTAGGGCAGAAGCGTGTGTTATGTTTATGGCCACCGGTAGAGAAAAAAACCCCGACGATGACTGTACTGTGAATGTTTAATGAATTGTGTGAAGCATAAACTAAAACCAAAACAAGATTTAACAAACAAAAAAACCGAGGGGAAGGATAATAGTTCAAGTAGATAAAACTCTTAATTTGTGTGAATTACAAAAATGAATTATACAACCAGAAGAAGAAAACAATGAATTATACAAACTTTAGGGCAGCAAAGTGCGGGGCAAACGGGGAGCAGCGTCCCCTCATCGTTCGTGTGTCTGTGTGTGTGTATAGAGGGATCGGAACAAAGTACATGGCCGGCACCCCCCCCGGATCCGGAAGTACTCTGATTGTGAAGGGACGCCCGCCCGCGTTTCTAAGCTGTCTGGGGGCGTTGCTTAAGTGTATCTCTTCGTATGTATGTGTATGTTTATCATGAGTTTCGAGTAAGAGACAACAGAGAGTAAAAATCAATCAAATCCAAATATTCAGATGACTCGATTCCATTTTTGGGCGATGGTCGCGCGACGAAATGCACACGTGGTATTATCGGCTAGACGAAATCCATTTTTTCCAGTACGTTTCAACAAGCTAATTCTGGTGAATTTAACATAAAACGAGACTATAGAGTTGTAAACGAACGGATGATAAACCACGAATACACACGAGAACCGTTCACAGTCAGTCTGGATCATCACACAACCGTATCATAGTTGAAATGATCGCTAAAACGCAACACAGCTCCCATTTACAAAAAGAAGCAGTATTGTCCACCCGGCCGAACACACGCGGTGTACAGGACATCAAAAGCAGTCACAAAGCAGCCTCGCGATGGGCAAGCCGGGAAAACGCACCGAATGAGGGTGGACGCGCGCGGTGTGTTGGGTGTGTACAAGTCAAACAAAAATCAGACGATCCATTAACAATAGGAAAGAATCAATAAAAATAAAGGAGAAAACACAACACGGGCTCTCGTTCGCCAATCCCTGCAAAAGGACGATGACACATCAAGGGGGGGTTGGGGGGATTAGTTTGAAAAGCGCCAACTGTTGCTGTTCGTTATACTTTGAAGCTTTCTTTTCAGTGGCGCTGGATTCTGACGGATAGATGGCGCTGTGAGCTTAACCGAAAGCACCCGCAGCCACTGGCTGCGTACTTCAGTGGACGAACCATTTTCAGGTTTGTAAAAACCATTATTTTTCTAACCAAACAGATTTATTGTTGAGTTTACAACTCGTTCGCATTGCATTTTCTCTTTCTTTTCCTGTACAAGGCCTAGTTTTAGTATGGAAGAACGAACCGTTTCAATCGAAACCAGTTGCGGTTCATTCAAATCATTTGGATCATCATTTGGAGTTAGTTATCTGTTGTTCACGTGTTCTTGTTTACTTTCGTTTTATTACTGAACGACCTACAGGAAGTGCGGATGATGTAAGAACGCGCCAACGCTACGGATGGACTGCTTCCCCATTAAACGATTTCGCGGTTAGTTGAGGATGCGCTGCTGCCTCCGCACGTGTTCCCGTTGCATGCACATGCATTCTTTCATTTCATTGAACCTTCCGTACTCCGTACTCCGGATCACCGATTAATGATTCGTTCCGATTGATGATTATGAGAAGCGAAACAGCGAGTGGCGGTGCAACAGGAGCAAGAAGAACCGGCTCGCGCCAGTTGACTGACCTCGCTGCATCCGATACATTGCCGGTGGGGCTTCAGCCAAAGACTGAAATGCACAACGATTACGAAGGTAATTTGCCCTGAGATCTTATTTAATTTAATCTAACATTCTAAGTGCTGCTCTTCCCATGCCATCGATACCGAATCGGACCCCGAAATGATGATGTCACGCCAACTCCACTCACACCCCAAAGCAACAGCCGATTATCCTTCCCGAGCCAGCAATTCAAACCGATCCGTGTCGATTGCCGATTAGCGGTAACCTTTCGTTTTTTTTTTTTTTTTTTTTTGGGGGTTGGGAGGCCACACCTCGTCATTTTTTTGTCGGCCATCCGTTTTTGGCGTGTGGAGCTTGTCAGCGAAACGTCATGCGGCGGAACCGGCTTTAACCCTTGCTTGCTCTCTCCGTTGCGGGAGTCGCGCTCTTTGGAGCGACCTTCAACAAACTCCCGTCGGATTGTTTGGACGAACGACGGAACACAGAAACAGCATGGATCGTGATGTCGAGAGAATCATCGTCTGAGTAAACACCAAGCAGCTCCGCTGTAACGAGCTATCGAACCGTTTGAATCAAAACCGCGGCTCTCTCCTCGTGCGGGCCCTGAGCGAGGCTTTGGGGGCGCGATCTCTCTCGCTCTCGCACCTGCTCATCGGCCACCGGAACAGGTTTTTGAGGTTAGTCGTTGTTTACCTGTCATTCACGTCGGACGGACGTTTACGAGCAAAAAGTGCGTACGGGCACAGCACCGGGAGGTCTCTCTAGAATCCGCCGCCATTCATCATCCGGCCACCGCGGTCAGCAGCAGTGCCCTGAGCTGAGTTTGCCGAGCGCGCAGTGAACGGTTGCTGAAGAATCCTCAAAAATCCAACCTCCAAAAGTGGGCACCGGAGAGCAGCTTAGAAAAGAAAAAGAACCAACCGCGGGTGCGTCTTTGGGTGTGTGTGTGTGTGTATATAGTGTCGAAAAGCATACCGAAGGAACGCGAACTGCGTGCCTATTTCATACAATTTGCTTCCGTTCTACGGTGCGGCATTCATATCGTACCATTTTCTCTCGCTCTGTGCTCTTCGCCGTGAGGGCGAACAAAAGTGAGTGCGGGGCCGCTTCCGGTGCCACCGCGCGGTGAAAACTCTTCCGGCGCCACTCTAAATGGTCTGGTGTGACAAATCTGGGTCGATTCCGTGTTCCATGCGCCCGAACGCCATCGCGATGGCGGTCCGGTAGAATTTCGTCCTTAGCGAAAAAGAGAGAGCTCACAGAAGCACGGGAGAGAGTGCAGGTTTGGGGCTGGATTTTTATTGTTGTGCCTAATTTAGTACGCCCAGCAAAGGATTGCGGAGACACTTTTCATCGAGCAAGCAGCAGCAGCAGCACCGTCCGTCGGCCACCACGATCCATTTTCACCAAGGACACCAGCACCAAGTAAGCATTCTGAAAGTCTGAAACTGGAAGAAGATGGAGAAAAAGCAACAAAGAAACGAAGCGCCTTCTTGGCCGCGGGAAATTCGTATCGCCCACCTTCGTGAGCGTGTTGAATAATTCGCCATATTTTTCTCCGTGCCTTCGGCCGCTTTTATTGGCCTACCCGTACTATTCTGAGGCGCCACATGTGCTGTTACATAAAATAATGTTGACAGTAAATAACGCACCGGGCCGGGTCCGACTTCCGAGCTGGAGCGGCTCACTTAGTTCGTGCCGGCGAAATGGGTGCATTTCAAACCGTTTTCAAAGCCACGCCACCAGAGAACAGGTTCACCTTGAATGTGAGAACCCGCCCAGGAACCAGCAGCGGCTAGCAACCTTCCCGGGATGATTAGTTTGCAACTGTTGCTACTGGCCGGTTTCCTTGGAAATGCAGCCCCTCGTGTGCAGCGTTTACACAGCCTGCTGCTGTTCCCGTCACGAACGCGGCTTCTACTTGTTTGCTTTGGCCCGCCCGTTGATGTTGTCGGCGAGGCGAAGGTTTTCCTTTTCTGGGCTGGTGCTGGTGGACGAGAATTCACTCAGTCTCCGCTTGCGGGGAGCCCTTCGATATTGACACACGCTCTCGACATTTCCGCCACGGTCATCAAATATTTAGCGGCACAATTTTCACCTGCAACCGGTGTGTCGGGTACCGTCGGGAACCGTCTAGCGGGAATAGAGACACATGCTAACCGCGACACACCGCGTATGGTATGTTCCAGAACCCAACTTGAACCGGGCTTCCGCTTTCTCGTGATTTTTCTGTGAACGGGGATTTATAAGTTTTTGTGAAGAAATATTATTTTCTATCATCGAAAAGCCTTACCTTAACGATGACTTCAATCAACCCCAAAAGCATAGGTCACTGAGATCGGCAGGGGCACCGAAAGAGCACGCTTACGCACCCGTTGGAATGTAATCAAAAGCCAAAGAAAAGAGGAAGAAAATGCGTTCATTCTCTGTTCTCCGCCTTCTTGCGTGACGCACATCGCAGCAGGCAACTCGTATCAAACGGTCAACTTTCTAGGGAGGCCCGCAGGTATGCTGGGACAGGTATTTGACCTCTGCGAGCCCAACTCTGGCCGTCGGTCGACCGCTTCCGGAGGCGTCGTTTTCACTTTCGGTTACGCAGCCGCGACTACGTCGGCAATCGCAGCTTAGCATCTTCAGCGCCCCCCCCCCTGCCTGGTGCCAGTGTTACTGAGCTGTTCTTGGCTGTGGCCGAACTTGGAATTTCGTGTCGATAGCTTTTGACAGCATAGTTGCTCTTCATAAATCCATCTTTTTGATCATAATTTCCTCTCAGTTTATAAAAGAGCTCTAGTCTATCAACAATATCGACGGTCGGAACCGACGACCATGGCCCGGGGGGAAGCAAATTTCGCATGCTTTCGCTTCCACCATCCAAAAATGAGCCGTGCACAATTCGTGAACGAAGTACGGTGGATTCCATTGTTTCAGTAGGTCTGTGCTGTGGACCTCTGCCCGTTGGTTTCGCTCTCCTGTACGGTGTTTAATGTTGTTTTGTTTGAAAAAACGTAATCACGTTAATGAATTCATTTGCTACAAGGAAAGGCAGCAGCAGTAAACGGCGGCGCGCAGTGTTTTGGGCTGATGGCGGCCGACCGGCGGAGTGGAAAGATGTTTAGTTTGTGTAAATAAGGAGCTGGCAACCGAGCATCGCATCGTCACGCAAGTCCGTTGGATTCGTTACCCGGCTTCAAACGGGAACGGGAAACGGACGTATGCGGGCAACAGACTCGTTTGTGGTCAGCCGCGAATCCCTTGGCTGCTTGGTTTGTGAGAACCAACGTCCGCGGGCGCATCTCGTAAAACTAGAGGCATATCGTAAAACGGCAAACCCTTCCAGTCGGTCGGACCGTTGCCGGTCACCGGTTACGGGCCAGCAAGTGCGTGAATAATTAAAATTGAAGGCACACCGAAAAGCTCGGCACTTTCGGAATGGCGCGCGCTCTCCATTCCGCCGCGTGCCCGCTAACCGGAAAGAATTGCCGAAACAATTTGCATATAATACTCGAGCCAAATGGAAACCCGGTATGGTTTCTTTCACTTCTTTCCTTATTTGCACCTCGATCTGTTACACTCTCGATTGGTGCATTTGATTAATTGATTAAATCTTGATCACAAAAGGAATTATTTCCAGCCGTGCCGGATGTGCCCTCCACGCGGAAAGGATTTTTCTTTTGTGAAATGATTTTCGTTTGGTAATTCTTTCTTCATTTTCAAACGGTCCGGAGTTCAAAGATACCGCATCAAAATATATAATACGTGGCATGAAGTCGACGAAAGTGTTACATCAAGGATCAACGATTTCGCTCTTTACATCATTGTTACTTTTTATACTAATGGCATAAAACGTACGTTCCCTTTCCGAGCCTGGCCTATCTGCTGTACCACCCAAGAATTCTTTTTCCCCTGACAGCGGCAAAAAATAAAAAGCGTTTCGTAACACCAAAAGTAGGAGCTCGTCCCCTCGTCTTCAGTAGGCGGGTGCCACCGGCAAAGAAATGCCAGCATGGGGCTGGCCATTAGCCAGAAAGCAATCTCCGGGAAGCTTTCTGACTCTTCCGGCGAGGGTAGTCTGTTTTGGCACGTCGGTCGCATAAAATATTTACAAATCCCTGACCTCCGCGCGCCGATCGGGAGCCACTGGCAGAAACCGGTGAAGCGTAAACAGTGGCCGGATCCTCTCGGATGGGAAATTGCTACGGTGTTTTGCCGTTCGCATAAGTTTTTTAAATAATTTCTGTGTGTGTGCAACCCGGGTGCATTTGTTCGCACTGTTTAGTCTTAATCCCAAACACACCGGGTTGAATTAGATATGGGGTTTACTGTTGCTGCATCGTAATTACGCGTCAATTTGCATTAGGTCAGTTTCTATAAATAAACCTGTCCGGCGTCTGGAGAATGGGAGCGCGTTTAACAACCGGCTAACTTAACACCGCCGCGTTAAATTTACGATTTAACCTGCGCAAACGTTGCAAATCCCGATAGAAACGTTAACGTGCATATTTCCTTTCCGACAGAAACTGATCCCCGATGCCATACATTCTCATCCGCGGCAATCTCGCCTCCTACGGTCATAAGCATCCGTTTCGCGTGCTAGTCTCGGGGTTGAAGGGTAAGTCTGCAGAGTCAGCGGTCTCTGGCCGGTAGTGTAATTAATATTCGTTTGTGGCTTCCCGTCTCGTCCCGATTACCACAACGCTCTCTAGCGGCCGACCTCGAGCAGCTGAGCAGATTCCCGTGCGGCGGTTACAGCGATGAGTCAACCGTCGTCTATCTGCAGCATCCGTGCGTGATACTGACCGCACTGGAGGTAAGATAACAGGAACTAACGTTGAGGTTTTAACGCATAAGACACTTATTTGTTTGAAGAAAAATGTGCCATCTAAACCGACCGTAGGTTTCCGACGCTTCTTGAAGGATATATATGAATGAAATATTAGTTCAAGGCTGTAAGAGCAAAATTATGACGAATAACCGTCATTTTGATTTAATATCGTCTGCTGGCACCAAAGCCCCTATGTGTAGGCAATCTGCACTACACCTTTTCGTAGTTTTTAGAACAGACGAGTTTCTTAGAACATAGTGCACGCCCAATGCAATAATTAATCATTATTAATCCCATTGTAATAACATGATTCATAATTTCATGATTTCCAATAACCGTTTTGATCGTCAGGTCCTCGGTTACCGTGTGGTTGCCTCCTCGTCGACGGCGGTCAAGCAGGACTACAATGAATATATGTGGACAATGCGGAAAGAATTCAGCGATCCCGAGCCATACCTGGGCGACACGTCGGCTTCGCTGTTTGAGCGGGATAATCTGACCAACAGTGGCCGAGAAGGAAACGGACCAAAGAGTAAAATCGACGTACCCGAGTAACGAGCCAGCTGACGGAACGAGTCTCAACATGCTGTCAGTGCGCCGGTTTGTTTTGATTGCGTTTTTAGAACTGACAGCACCCTCATAACAAGTTGAAGCCGAGCACTTTTGGAGCTTTGATTTGTGTCGTTTTGCCTGTTTTGCCTGCCGCTGCTCCTTGCTTGGATGTTTATTTGCCGGAGTCTATTAGAAACTGTGCGTTTGTCCGGACAATGGCTCACGGTTGCCATGGACACCAGTGTCCGCCGAAGAGTGGAGCCGTAGCCATTCAATCCCTCGACGAACTAGACTTTGACCGTGGAATATGGAGTGCCGGTAAGTGGATGAAGGAAGCCCAAATGATATTACTTGTTTTACTCATATTAACAATCTGATTCTGCCTTCCAGCGATGAACAACGAGATCGATCGGCTGCGTACGCTAGTGACCAAAGGACATCTGCAGGATCGTGATAGTTGCGGTTACACCGCTCTCCACTATGCCGCTCGTAGTGGCCACCTGGAGGCGTGCCGATTGCTTCTGTCCGCCGGCCTTGGAGTGGACGAGGTGACGAACGGAGGCGTGACCGCGCTTCATAGAGCCGCAATGATGGGTAAGGATCTCATCGGCCCAAAGTTGCCCCACGAAATAACAAACTTCTTCGCATCCTCAGGGCATGTTGAAATCGTTGTTGAATTGTTGAAAAGTGGGGCCGATCCGCGGCGACGGGACAACGATGGACGCACGGCACTACATCGTGCGGCCGAAGGAGGTCACCTGAGCTGCTGCCAGCGGTTGGTCAGCCACAGTGCCACTCTGTTGAGGATCGAGGACGAGCGACACCAGAAACCGATCGATCTTGTGCCCGATCATCGTACCAACAGCGACGAGCTGCGTCATGTTTTAGCTTTGTAGCTTTGTGTTTCTTCGTTGATACAGCGCACAACACAAAAAGTTATGCAACATTCATTGTTTGCTTGTTTTCGTTGCCAAAAGGACCCCAAACAGCTTTTTGGAGGTCGTCTGAGTCCCGGTGCAGAAGGCACCATTTCTCTGCGTGTCGCACAAAGTCTTTGTAGGCTTAAGAGTGTCCAAAATTAGAATACTACTAGTGAATTGACATGTATAAAATGAAACATTAATAAAACTATTAAACACACAACATGAATGCGAGAAAGAAGCACGAAACAGGGTTATTACGAATGAGCTAGGTTGCGTTCCGGATAATCTCTTTTCTACTAGCTGTTCCCGGCTGCGTTGCCACGCCTGATTTCATTCTCATTTCACGGCGTTTCAGAGGATCGTACATCCTGGAGACGTATCCGATCGGCTTCCCTTCTCGCCTCCCCGTCGTCGTTTATTAACCACGTGCTGAATTTGGCTCAAATTGCTTGAAAACTATCCAACTTTTGCTGAAATGTACCCAGATTTTGTATGGGAGCCTCACTTGCCGAAGGTGTGGGAGGGTCGGATTGTCCTGTATTCACTGTCCGGTGTCACAAAACTACGCTGTGCAAAATTTCACGCGGATTGCTCCAGTAGTTTTTGAGCAATATGCAAAAGAATCTGAAAAATAAGAGCAATTTTTTAAAAATACTCGAAACAATTCGAAACCCGAAAAATCCGAAATTTTACTAGGGGAGCAGGAGCGACTGGTAGGTAGCACCAGCAATAGCAATATTTCATGATATGGTCAAACAATATCTTCGTCAATATTTCAATATTAGTGCGTGTGAAATATTTTGGTGCAAGCTTGCAATGAAAAATTTCGTAATAAAATTGCACGATATGATCAAACAATAGTTTTGAGTATTATTGCTTGCCAAACATTTGTTAGCCCCAAAAGAAACACATATTCAGCTCATGAAAAAGCCATAAAGTCGATGACATTCTAAACACGATATCAAGAAAACACGAGCGCTTTTGGTTTGACCCGCACCTGGCCGTAGTTTTCCTCGGTTTTGCGAAGAGAAGCACTACGAAAGGTGGATTCATTTTATTACTTTAATAGTTCACACTCCGGCCCTTCGCTAGGGTTACAACCCTCTCCTGGAACGATAGTGTGAACCGCCTGGAACGTTTGTTTGCTGCTGCTGCCTGCTGGTGGTTGCTCCTGATGTCGGGGATGATTGGTCACGTGTTTACCTTTCAATTCTACCACAATCAAGCGTATTACTTGTTCTCCTTGGCATTCTGAAGAGCCTGAGTCATGTACAGTTTGGCGAGCGACTGCGAACAGAACTGAGAAATGTGCTGCGCGTACGTGTTGATCTGCCCGGACACGATCATCGGATTGAGGCGTGTCGGTACCGGTATCGGGCGGAACAGTTTGTTGATCTCTTCCTCCGGCACCGCCGTCTCGCCCTTGGCAATGCGGGCCGCGTTCTCCTGGGCGTGCTTGGCCAGCATCCGGTGCTTTTCCTGTTCCTGTCGAATGGCGGCCTGCTGGTACTTGTTGAACTTGGTCGCCTCGTGGTTCAGCTCGTCCACCCGGTCCATCATGCAGCGCAAATGGTTCTCGAGCACCGAGGCCGTGCCGAGATCCAGAAAGTGCGTACCCTCCTCCTCCGGCACCATCTCCGTCAGCTCGGACATCATGATGTTGCACAGGGCCGAGTTCTTGACCACGATCGGAATCTCGACGAACAAGTTTTCGTACCCGACCTTCAGGTTGCGCAGCGCTTCGGGCGTAAAATCGCGCTCCTTGTACATGGCGATCGCCTGCGGCGTCAAGCGGTACGCCTTCAGCGTCAGGAAGCCGCGGGCCGACTTCTGCGTGTCGTAGATCACGACCACCGACTCCTCGATGCTGGTCTGATAGTGGTACTGCGACTCGAGCAGCGTGTTCGAAAGGAAGTTGCCAACATCGGCGCTCTGGTACCAGCCGACGTGAAAGTGGTCAACGTTCACGTGCCGCAACCGGCGCATCATGTTCAGCTGGTACTCTTCTTCGTCGATCGTTTCGTCCGACTTCGGGAACGGGAAGCAGTTGGTAATCTCGAGCCGATCGTCGACCACCAGACCGAGCAACGCTCCCTGCGCCACCTCCATGTTGTTCAGCGACTCTTCATGGCAATGTTTCACCATTTTCATCGCAGCCTGTGAAAGCGTAAAAATCGTTAGCACCGAGGGGTTAACAGTCAACGCACACACGCACGAACAGCCGCACATGGAACGCCAAGGCTCAAGGCTCCGGTTGGGTGGACACTTTTTCCGAATCAATCCGTGCAAAATGTGACCATTCTCGATAGCAATGGTGTTCGCCGGGATCCGGTACATCGATTAACACTTACCAGGCCATCGCACTGGACATAGGCGATGGTATTATCCACTGGCTGGGAGCGACGATTTCCACCACGACTTGCCATTTTCTTCAGAAGCGAAAAGAAGAAAAAGAAGGCCGCGATGACGTTTCGTGTTTGACAGCTGCGGTTGGTACCACAGTTGATTGGCTGCGTCATGATGCGAGTGCCGAAAAGTACGCAGCCAAGCGCAGTGCGATTTGAAATTTCAATTCAACCATTCACAGAACGACGGTTACGGTGATTTCCTTCGCAAAAAGATAGCGCAATCGGTGGTGTACATCAGTTCATTGTTGAATTTATTTTACGTAGCACACGCTGTAGCCCAACTGGTCGTACAATGGTTTGCTGCACCAATTTCGTGGCAAGCTTTTCCCCTACGATAAGCCCCGAGAACCAATTTTCGTCGTTGCAGAATAAGCTGTTTGGTTGCACAAAAACCAGCCAAAACTTTCCTCACAGTGGAAAGAACTCCCGTGGACCGGGCTTCTTTTTGTTCAACCATGCAGTTTCTTAGTCACACGCTGGCAGCGCACCGCGAATCAAACATGTACAAATTAAATTCTTTACTCAACCTCATGCTTGCTACACTCTACCGCTCAGGCATGCTTCACTATTGCACGTTCGATGGCCTATCGATTCTGCCGGGCCGGGCATGGAATGGAACGATAAGTAAGTCTAACTACGGGGGGGTAAGCGGCAACCAAACGTTCGAGCAATAAATATGTTCCCATCTTGTGCGCCGGCCAGAACCGTAAACGGAAGAGTAGTGAGTTTACGGAATTTCAGCTTCCCTTCTCTCGTGTCTCGTCTGTTTGCAAACTGTAATAAATAGCAATGCTGCACCTGGCTACCCTGGCTAACTTTATGGTACACTTTATAGTATATGGTTGGAAACTGTGTTTCGTTTTCGTTTCTACGTTTGACAAACCGCGCAAATTTATCTTACACCCAACGTTTTCTCCATTTAAACCACCGTCCCGTCCCGTTGTAGTTCGATGGATCCGGTGTCTTTCTTGCTTACTGAATAATTTAATGTATGGTTCCTTCCTACTCCTATTTTTTGGTTAACACGTTGCTCATTGCTTCATTATTTCGTTTGGAAGGCGACGAATGAAGTTGGGGCCAAATTGGGAAAAGTAATGGGCTTCACACTAGAGAAGACACATTTAAATTAAGCTACTCTCTGCTCGTTCTGTTTCTGAACTGTATCTGTGTGTGCGTATTGAGATCTTCGCTTCGTACCGATCATAGGTTTATGGTTTTGGTTTTTGCTGGCATAAAGAAAATTAATGCTAAATTTTTGCCACCCAACGCGCTCATCCAAATAAATTCTGCGGAGAGTATCCTGTTACACACAGGACACACACAGACGTAAGGTAACCACCATCAGCTGTCAATACTGTTTCACAACGGCTCGTCCTTACGACGTCGTTCACTTTCCTTCCGCTCCCGATCCTACCGACAATTCTTCTCGCAACAGATACACAAACACACACGCACACATACACGCACACACACACTCAATCATTGATGCCAATCCCAATTATTCGGTACGATTTAATGATAATTTTACGCCTAAACCAGTTAGCCAAAGGTGTGTCTAAGGTGTACAAGTACTTCAGGAGGGGCTCTCCAGGCGATTCCTCGCCGTTCCCCTGCTGCCACGCACCTGGAGACCACAGTCTCATGGGCCTGGGAGCTTTACATGCACAAAAGATACCCTCCCTCATCCTTCATCGACCGTTGGCCATCTCTGCACCCGGAAGTTGCTGCTCTTACGATTAAATTTTGCCTAACCCCGCTTAATCGCCGAAAACGGTACCTCCAATTATTGGTTTTTTAAATGTTTACTATTTAATTTACTTATCCCTTCCTATTTCCTTTTTCTTTTTCACTATCCTTAAGTTCCAAAATTCATAGTTTACATTTGTGCTCCGTTGGGAACGCGATCGCGAGTGGCTGGCGGCAGCGCACACACCAGCGTGGCCGTCCGCCCACCAAAACCCGATCGGTGTCCCGTTTAAAAATTTTGAAACATAAAACGATACACGTGAACGTATAAAAAGAGTGTTTCTCTTTGTTTGATTTTTTTGTTTGGTTGGTTTCTTTTTGAATTTTTGTCATGCGCGTCGCGCCGCCCACTGGCTGGGGACAACACGACTTTCAAAAATCTACCGAATAATGTCCTTCCGTCTCGACGTGCTATAAATTCCTAAAATTTTGAATCCCTCATTCACACACACTTACACGCTCACTCAGTTCTCGCGGATCTACACACGACTGTCACGATTAAAATAAAGAAAACTCTTGAAGAAAACAATTTCAACTTTAAATAAAGGAACAATAAATTAATACACCATTAACTTGCAATAAATATTTTCTTTTAAATTAATATAAATAGAACAAAAAGTCCTCACAAATAGTGGCTATCACTTGCAAATGGCACAACAAAGTGGTAAATGAGGCTCACATGATTTTTGGTATAAAATTGTCGAACGCTCCGTCTCGGGAAGCATAAATAAAAATCGATAAACAATATTAAAGCCAGTCGCCGGTCCGTGGGTGCACGTGCCCCTCGGTGAATTACATTCACAGCACACAACAATTCGCGCAATCTGTCTCCACATTCACCACACACACATACGTCCATGAACACACGTACACTCGTGATTACTTGCGAACTACAATTGTTTGCCACATGTTTTTTTAAATGTTTGGTTTGGTTTTTTTACACTCAACCCGCCCGATGGTGACGGGATTGGTTTTTGGTTTCCATTGGCCAGCATCCACAGCGCGAAAGGGTTGGCGCGGTTTAGCGCAAATCGCTATGTACAGATCCGGATCCGCGGCTTCAACTCCACGCGGCGATGTGCCTGTTAACACCACTGCCGGGAGTTTCCGGCGGCTTTTGGATATTCAACCTTTTCGAGGGCCGCCATTCACACGCGCGCGTCCTCATTTATGCTAATCTTACGAAACTAACGAGCTTACCTTAAAGCCGTGGCCAGCCAGAGCGTTTCCGACGGCCCGACGTCGGAATGGTGACGAAGTATGGCTTATTAGTGGCCCCCTGGCCAGGTGGTGACTAGAGAGAATGTGACTAGAGTTTCACTCGCTTTGCGATGTACGCTCCGTATCGATTGTTAGTTCGACACGGATTGGGTTGCAAACAATGGAAAAGGATAACAAACAAACGCGAAAACTAAAATCCGTTGACACCGTCACGTTTTGCACGTTTTCCTAAGGAACCGGATGCTGGTGGCGCTGTGAGGCCGAACGTCCGAGAGAGCGCGCCGTACAAGGCTTCTCGTCCAATAAACCTAAGGCTGACGGAACCCGAGTGGCCCGAGTGGGGCCCGGGAAACAAGGCAACAAACCAAATGGGACCGGCCGGTCGTGGCCAAGCACTGCGCCGGCAACAAATAGAAATAGTTAATAGGTCAATTTAACTACGCTGTGTTGTGTTGTTGGGTCGTCTCTCAGTACAACAGGTACTGTTCCGACATGTGCAGCTCCAGCGGTCGCAACGGCGTGCTGCTGTCCGTGATCGCCTCGGCCAGATAGTTCTTGATGCAGTACGGCAGGGCGAGCCGGTCGAGCTTCTCCTGCGTGTTAATGTGCTTGATGATGACCGCTCGGCAGCGGTCCTGAAGGTTCACGAAATCGCGCCGCGTCTCGGTGAGGATCATTTCCGTCTTGGCCGCCGTCGAGCAGACGATCGGGTACAGTGGTTCACGGATCTAGGAGGGTGAGTCGGTTTGGGCCATTAGTATTAGAGACACATGACCCGCGAGTGCCTCGAAGCCTACCTCGTTGAGACCACGGAACGCCACACCCAGACAAACGTCGTCCTTGTAGTACGTCAGCGTGCCGGCAATCCCGTCGAACAGGATGCCAACCTTGGTCGCCTGGTTCTCCTTGAAGCGCTTCGTGTAGTTCCGGGCCATACCGCCGTGCCACAGGAGACCCTTGTGCGAGAGACCCCAACCGTTTCGGTCCTCCCCGAGCAGGTTGGTGAACATGTTGACGTGTAGCCGGGCCTTCTTCGTACCAATGCCGAACATCATGCTGGATGGGAGGAAATAGAGAGAGAGAGTGTGGTACAGAACCATTGATAAGATGCAAGGAAGCAAGGGAGTTTTGTGTGCGATCGACATTCCCATGAACCATGCCAGGGAAGCATGATCAAGAAGAGGTAGTTCAATGCGGTTCTTTTCGGAATACAACCTTCAACCAAACAATTCAATACGATAAAATGAAATATTTCAAAACGTCGGTACCGTTCGATTTCATTATGTCGCCCTGTTTCGGAGGTAGGAAGACCGGAAGACCGGAAGACCACTGAAGGCCCTTTTTGAGTGGTGAAAAAGCACTTTCTACACGGCAAGTGTTTATAATCCCACCATTGTAAGAATCGGTTGTGATTTGCGCTCGGCAGGAACAACCTCTAATGGAATGTTTTAATACCCGGCAAAGTCGCGCGTAATCCTGGCCAAAATAGTGCTTTCATGTTCCAGGCATCCTCTACGTGAGGGCTAATGCAACCGCACGTCATATGCAAACACAGACCACTTCTGATACTGAGTGTGGGCAACACAAACACACCGTTCCGTCGACCGTCAGACGTTCAGCGGGGCACGTAAAACAGAAGTGCTGGCCAGAATGAAGCATAATTCATAATTCCGTTCGCTATCGCTGGGGAGCAGAGTCGGAGATTTGATGTTCGAATCAGAACCACCCCCCGTTCTGATGCTTCGCTGGCCGTCGCCGGGAACGCGTCTTGCTTGTTTGCAATCCGTTTGCATTCCGAACATAAATCTGCATTTAGATAAGTGCGAACACGGGCCCCTTACGACCTCTCCCTCCTGTTTGGGGAGGTTTGGGTGCCATGGGTGAAAGTCTGGTTCACGTCGTCCGCGGACGCTCCAATGGAAGTAGGAAGTTTCATTCCGAAAGCCGGAAACCCGTCCATTCAGAATAATTAATTCAACGCCAAGACAGTGCTTCGGCCGTTGCCGTAAACGTCGTTCAAAAAGGAGTTGGCCGAACGTGTGCCGAGCCGTGTCCTCTTCGCGACTGAAGGGTGCGCACCTCCGGGGCGGGGTAACGAATCTCAGCCCAGACAGCCTTTTTCTGCAATTACACACAATGGAAGCGGTTTAGTGGTTCCCGTTCCGTCGGTTCCGTTGCCTCGGCAAAATCGGAGAGTTGGAGGACGTAATATCTTAATTTTTGACGACCGTTTTTCGCAGCATTCCGCAGAACAACCGACCGGACCCAGGTGAGCGAATGATGCTCATGCGCTTCCGTTTTCCGGCACCGATCGGCTTGTGAGGTGATAAAAGTCCAATGACCCAATCGACCCCAAAAAGTTAAGCCTCTTCCGTCAGAGCCTTCCACCGACCAATTTTATTGACTTAAATTTCCGTCTCAATAAACAGCAAGCCAATAAAAACGGAGCATCTCCCAGCAGCAGTCGAACTCTACGGGAGGCTGTCTAGCTGTGTCCTGCAGAGCCATCATAAAAGCGAGCCAACCAGCAGTCGCTGGAACAACAATAAAGGAAGCATCCACCGAAAAAGAAAAAAAAAGACCGAAAACCCCAGGGATTCTGGGTTGCTTGTGGAGTGGCCCAAACTATCCGGCTCCGAAGTAATTCCGGAAGCATCGTGGAATGGACCTCTGTTTGTTTGTCGGTTCGCTCGGTATCCTTTCAATTCTTGGGGCTGTCTGTGAGGATGGGTGCGTAAGTCTACGATTTGGCGTCCGTGGCACACCCCACCGAGATACATAGAGAGCAAGAAAGCGAGAGAAAGCGAGAGAAGCTAGGTGTGGCATGTGCATCGCACATGTAACCAAACCCATAGCGGTCAAGAGAAGGATGAGACACTTTTGGTTCCCATGCAATAGACCCGCTGCATAAGCAAATAATTGTCCCCAGACAATCAAACTGCTTATGCATGCGTGAGAACGATTGAACGATTCCCGCAAGACACAAAAGTGTCTTGTCATCATATTAGCGACACGCGCCGTTACGCGCTCTGCGCGAACGGCTTCCTTCTCTCTCTTTTCTCATCCTCTCTCGGCCCTATGTTAGGAACCATAGGGGTATCGTTTCAAGTATCTCCAGGTAGGAAAATATGTAATAGATAAAAGTTGAATCAATAAAGAATGGACAGCCGACTAAGTCGGACGTGAATCTTAAACAGTGGTCAAACCTTTATTGTCAATTACCAGTGTGCGCAGCGCGCTTCATAGGGAAAATGTCGTAATTTTAATTAAAAATTATATTAACCCATCCTTGCGCGGCGCAAGCTCCCGCACCTGGACGCCAGACTCGACAGACGGAAAGATTCGAGCCAGTGGCAGAAAGCGGTCGGCAGCGAAAGAACGTCGATAGCTACAGGGGAACTACGTAATAGTTTATTTAAGTTAGACAAACGGTCCTTAATGTTGACTACATCTTAATGACCTTTCTGCTTAATAATAACTGAACCCAAAAATAACTGGATAACGGGAAACTGTCACGATAAAAACTGTAGCCACACACACGCAAAACCACTTATTTGGTGTCATTTTTTGGCGGGGAAGCCACCGCATGGGAGCGTTTTTCGTGTTATAATAAGAGTTTTCTGTTAGCGCCTGTCGGACAGATGAGCAAACACAGAGACGGGCAAAAACATGGCCGCTGCCAACGGAACCACTTGTACGCGAATTAACAGTCCCTCGAACGGGTCGGTCGGGCGACGCCCGTTCGAGAGGACCTTTTACCGTAATGACGTAAGCGTGCCTCTGGTCTCAGGCCTCCGGTTCTCTCCCACCAGCTGAGTGCTCTCCTAATTTAAATTTTTCCCGGGCACCGCGCGCCACCGACCTCGGGCTGTAAATCAAAGTTCTTTTCATTTTTCAAACCCCCGAAATCCTTGTGCGATCCTTGGAGAGCACCACTTTCGGGCTTTAAACGGGTGTCGGGCGCGTGCGGTGCATAGTTAAAGCAAAGTCCTTCGGAACTCTATTGGTGTGAGGCCGCCGGTCGGACCGATTCGCTGACACTTGAAGTAGTCGGCGCCATTTTCTTCAATAAATTGGTGGCCTGCTTGGGGGTGCCAAAAATGGCACCGAAAATACAACGATTTATGGCGTCAATTAGTGGCGTCTGGAAAGTGCCCAACCGCACAACACACATGGACGCGGCGGTGGACCCACAGACGGGCGAAATCTGGAGTTATTGGGACCCGGACCGGAGCGAAAGAAAGAATGTTTTTCACGCTTGCCACAGAGCACGGGCGATAGCCGCTGGTATGGTGGCCAGTCGGAAGCGGAAACTTTACCAACGTTTAATCGATTGTTTTTCGTCCGTGCTCATAGTGTTGCGGACGGACCAGACCAGACCGACCAGAAAAGTAGCGGACACTCGTCGTAAAGTGGCATTTGATTAGAATAAATTACGACCAACCGGCAGCTCACCGTAGTTCCTTTCTTAACCCTGCTCGATTCGGCGTGGATGTTGACGTGGATCGAACTGGGGCACTTTTTCAGGACACGTTGGTCCAGCGCAACAACAGAGCAAAAACGTGTAGCCAGTCAGTTATTGGCCCCTTCGGTGAACCCATGCAGAAGATTAATATTTACTGAGATAACACACGGCAATGGACACAGTTCGGGCGCAGTGATAGAACGATACAGGTTTTCCCCCGGTTAGTTCACAAAAAAAAAATGGCGCCATCGGACCGCGGCGATAACAACGGGCGAACGTTCCGAGAAATGGCCGTCGATAGGGAGAAAATTAGCTT
>NC_069145.1:73377693-73484162 GCF_943734635.1 Anopheles cruzii | reverse complement strand
TTCCTCGCCGTTCTCCTGCTGCCACGCACCTGGAGACCACAGTCTCATGGGCCTGGGAGCTTTACATGCACAAAAGATACCCTCCCTCATCCTTCATCGACCGTTGGCCATCTCTGCACCCGGAAGTTGCTGCTCTTACGATTAAATTTTGCCTAACCCCGCTTAATCGCCGAAAACGGTACCTCCAATTATTGGTTTTTTAAATGTTTACTATTTAATTTACTTATCCCTTCCTATTTCCTTTTTCTTTTTCACTATCCTTAAGTTCCAAAATTCATAGTTTACATTTGTGCTCCGTTGGGAACGCGATCGCGAGTGGCTGGCGGCAGCGCACACACCAGCGTGGCCGTCCGCCCACCAAAACCCGATCGGTGTCCCGTTTAAAAATTTTGAAACATAAAACGATACACGTGAACGTATAAAAAGAGTGTTTCTCTTTGTTTGATTTTTTTGTTTGGTTGGTTTCTTTTTGAATTTTTGTCATGCGCGTCGCGCCGCCCACTGGCTGGGGACAACACGACTTTCAAAAATCTACCGAATAATGTCCTTCCGTCTCGACGTGCTATAAATTCCTAAAATTTTGAATCCCTCATTCACACACACTTACACGCTCACTCAGTTCTCGCGGATCTACACACGACTGTCACGATTAAAATAAAGAAAACTCTTGAAGAAAACAATTTCAACTTTAAATAAAGGAACAATAAATTAATACACCATTAACTTGCAATAAATATTTTCTTTTAAATTAATATAAATAGAACAAAAAGTCCTCACAAATAGTGGCTATCACTTGCAAATGGCACAACAAAGTGGTAAATGAGGCTCACATGATTTTTGGTATAAAATTGTCGAACGCTCCGTCTCGGGAAGCATAAATAAAAATCGATAAACAATATTAAAGCCAGTCGCCGGTCCGTGGGTGCACGTGCCCCTCGGTGAATTACATTCACAGCACACAACAATTCGCGCAATCTGTCTCCACATTCACCACACACACATACGTCCATGAACACACGTACACTCGTGATTACTTGCGAACTACAATTGTTTGCCACATGTTTTTTTAAATGTTTGGTTTGGTTTTTTTACACTCAACCCGCCCGATGGTGACGGGATTGGTTTTTGGTTTCCATTGGCCAGCATCCACAGCGCGAAAGGGTTGGCGCGGTTTAGCGCAAATCGCTATGTACAGATCCGGATCCGCGGCTTCAACTCCACGCGGCGATGTGCCTGTTAACACCACTGCCGGGAGTTTCCGGCGGCTTTTGGATATTCAACCTTTTCGAGGGCCGCCATTCACACGCGCGCGTCCTCATTTATGCTAATCTTACGAAACTAACGAGCTTACCTTAAAGCCGTGGCCAGCCAGAGCGTTTCCGACGGCCCGACGTCGGAATGGTGACGAAGTATGGCTTATTAGTGGCCCCCTGGCCAGGTGGTGACTAGAGAGAATGTGACTAGAGTTTCACTCGCTTTGCGATGTACGCTCCGTATCGATTGTTAGTTCGACACGGATTGGGTTGCAAACAATGGAAAAGGATAACAAACAAACGCGAAAACTAAAATCCGTTGACACCGTCACGTTTTGCACGTTTTCCTAAGGAACCGGATGCTGGTGGCGCTGTGAGGCCGAACGTCCGAGAGAGCGCGCCGTACAAGGCTTCTCGTCCAATAAACCTAAGGCTGACGGAACCCGAGTGGCCCGAGTGGGGCCCGGGAAACAAGGCAACAAACCAAATGGGACCGGCCGGTCGTGGCCAAGCACTGCGCCGGCAACAAATAGAAATAGTTAATAGGTCAATTTAACTACGCTGTGTTGTGTTGTTGGGTCGTCTCTCAGTACAACAGGTACTGTTCCGACATGTGCAGCTCCAGCGGTCGCAACGGCGTGCTGCTGTCCGTGATCGCCTCGGCCAGATAGTTCTTGATGCAGTACGGCAGGGCGAGCCGGTCGAGCTTCTCCTGCGTGTTAATGTGCTTGATGATGACCGCTCGGCAGCGGTCCTGAAGGTTCACGAAATCGCGCCGCGTCTCGGTGAGGATCATTTCCGTCTTGGCCGCCGTCGAGCAGACGATCGGGTACAGTGGTTCACGGATCTAGGAGGGTGGGACGGTTTGGGCCATTAGTATTAGGGACACATGATCCGCGAGCGCCTCGAATCCTACCTCGTTGAGACCACGGAACGCCACACCCAGACAAACGTCGTCCTTGTAGTACGTCAGCGTGCCGGCAATCCCGTCGAACAGGATGCCAACCTTGGTCGCCTGGTTCTCCTTGAAGCGCTTCGTGTAGTTCCGAGCCATACCGCCGTGCCACAGGAGACCCTTGTGCGAGAGACCCCAACCGTTTCGGTCCTCCCCGAGCAGGTTGGTGAACATGTTGACGTGTAGCCGGGCCTTCTTCGTGCCAATGCCGAACATCATGCTGGATGGGAAGAAATAGAGAGAGAGAGAATGTGGTACAGAACCATTGATAAGATGCAAGGAAGCAAGGGAGTTTTGTGTGCGATCGACATTCCCATGAACCATGCCAGGGAAGCATGATCAAGAAGAGGTAGTTCAATGCGGTTCTTTTCGGAATACAACCTTCAACCAAACAATTCAATACGATAAAATGAAATATTTCAAAACGTCGGTACCGTTCGATTTCATTATGTCGTCCTGTTTCGGAGGTAGGAAGACCGGAAGACCGGAAGACCACTGAAGGCCCTTTTTGAGTGGTGAAAAAGCACTTTCTACACGGCAAGTGTTTATAATCCCACCATTGTAAGAATCGGTTGTGATTTGCGCTCGGCAGGAACAACCTCTAATGGAATGTTTTAATACCCGGCAAAGTCGCGCGTAATCCTGGCCAAAATAGTGCTTTCATGTTCCAGGCATCTTCTACGTGAGGGCTAATGCAACCGCACGTCATATGCAAACACAGACCACTTCTGATACTGAGTGTGGGCAACACAAACACACCGTTCCGCCGACCGGCAGACGTTCAGCGGGGCACGTAAAACAGAAGTGCTGGCCAGAATGAAGCATAATTCATAATTCCGTTCGCTATCGCCGGGGAGCAGAGTCGGAGGGGTGATGTTCGAATCAGAACCACACCCCGTTCTGATGCTTCGCTGGTCGCCGCCGGGAACGCGTCTTGCTTGTTTGCAATCCGTTTGCATTCCGAACATAAATCTGCATTTAGATAAGTGCGAACACGGGCCCCTTACGACCTCACCCTCCTGTGTGGGGGGGTGTTTGGGTGCCACGGGTGAAAGTCTGGTCCACGTCGTCCGCGGACGCTCCAATGGAAGTAGGAAGTTTCATTCCGAAAACCTGAAACCCGTCCATTCAGAATAATTAATTCAACGACAAGACAGTGCTTCGGCCATTGCCGTAAACGTCGTTCAAAAAGGAGTTTGCCAAGTGTGTGCCGAGCCTTGTCCTCTTCGCGACTGAAGGGTGCGCACCTCCGGGGCGAGGTAACGAATCTCAGCCCAGACAGCCTTTTTCTGCAATTACACACAATAGAAGCGGTTTTAGTGGTTCCCCTTCCGTCGGTTCCGTTGTCACGGCAAAGTCGGAGAGTTGGAGGGCGTAATATCTTAATTTTTGACGACCGTTTTTCGCAGCATTCCGCGTCACAACCGACCGGAGCCAGGTGGGCGAATGATGCTCATGCGCTTCCGTTTTCCGGCACCGATCGGCTTGTGAGGTGATAAAAGTCCGATGACCCAATCGACCCCAAAAAGTTAAGCCTCTTCAGCCAGAGCCTCCTACCGACCAGCTTTATTGACTTAAATTTCCGTTTCAATAAACAGCAAGCCAATAAAAACGGAGCACCTCCCAGCAGCAGTCGAACTCTACGGGAGACTGTCTAGCTGCGTCCTGCAGAGCCATCATAAAAGCGAGCCAACCAGCAGTGGCTGGAACAACGATAAAGGAAGCATCCCCCGAAAAAAGAAAAAAAGGAAACTCCAGGGATTCTAGGGTTGCTTGTGGAGTGGTCCAAACTATCCGGCTCCGAAGTAATTCTGGAAGCATCGTGGAATGGAACTCTGTTTGTTTGTCGGTTCGGTCGGCATCCTTTCAATTCTTGGGGCTGTCTGTGGGGATGGGTGCGTAAGTCTACGACTTGGCGTCCGTAGCGCACCCCACCGAGATATAGAGAGAGCAAGCAAGCGAGAGAGAGCGAGAGAAGCTAGGGAAAATGTCGTAATTTTAATTAAAAATTATATTAACCCATCCTTGCACGGCGCAGGCACCCGCACCTGGACGCTAGACTCGACAGGCGGACAGATCCGGTTGGGGACGAAAGAACGTCGATAGCTACAGGGGAACTACGTAATAGTTTATTTAAGTTAGACAAACGGTCCTTAATGTTGACTACATCTTAATGACTTTTCTGCTTAATAATAACTGAACCCAAAAATAGCTGGATAACGGGAAACTGTCACGATAAAAAATTGGGGCCACACACAGGCAAAACAACTTATTTGGTGCCATTTTTGGTGGGGAAGCCACCGCATGGGAGCATTTTTCGTGTTATAATAAGAGTTTTCTGTTCCCGCCTGTCGGACAGATGAGCAAACACAGAGACGGGCAAAAACATGGCCGCTGCCAACGGAACCACTTGTACGCGAATTAACAGTCCCTCGAACGGGTCGGTCGGGCGACGCCCGTTCGAGAGGACCTTTTACCGTAATGACGTAAGCGTGCCTCTGGCCTCTGGTCTCAGGCCTCCGGTTCTCTCCCACCAGCTGAGTGCTCTCCTAATTTAAATTTTTCCCGGGCACCGCGCGCCACCGACTTCGGGCTGTAAATCAAAGTTTTTTTCATTTTTCAAAACCCCGAACTCCTTGTGCGATCCTTGGAGAGCACCACTTTCGGGCTTTAAACGGGCGTCGGGCGCGTGCGGTGCATAGTTAAAGCAAAGTCCTTCGGAACTCTATTGGTGTGAGGCCGCCGGTAGGACCGATTCGCTGACACTTGAAGTAGCCGACACCATTTTCTTCAATAAATTGGTGGCCTGCTTGGGGGTGCCAAAGATGGCACCGAAAATACAACGATTTATGGCGTCAATTAGTGGCGTCTGGAAAGTGCCCAACCGCACAACACACATGAACGCGGCGGTGGACCCACAGACGGGTGAAATCAGGAGTTATTGGGCCTCGGATCGGAGCGAAAGAAAGAATGTTTTTCACGCTTGCCACGGAGCATGGGCGATAGCCGCTGGTATGGTGGCCAGTCGGAAGCGGAAACTTTACCAACGTTTAATCGATTGTTTTTCGTCCGTGCCCATAGTGTTGCGGTCGGACCAGACCAGACCGACCAGAAAAGTAGCGGACACTCGTCGTAAAGTGGCATTTGATTAGAATAAATAACAACCAACCGACAGCGCACCGTAGGTCCTTTCTTAACCCTGCTCGATTCGGCGTGGATGTTGACGTGGATCGAACTGGGGCACTTTTTCAGGACACGTTGGTCCAGCGCAACAACAGCGCAAAAAAGTGTAGCCAGTCAGTTATTGGCCCCTTCGGTGAACCCATGCAGAAGATTAATATTTACTGAGATAACACACGGCAATGGACACAGTTCGGGCGCAGTGATAGAACGATACAGGTTTTCCCCCGGTTAGTTCACAAAAAAAAAATGGCGCCATCGGACCGCGGCGATAACAACGGGCGAACGTTCCGAGAAATGGCCGTCGATAGGGAGAAAATTAGCTTCCATTACACAATCGCTGACCGTGGCAAAACAGCGGAGCGTGTACTACGACGACGATGATGCTGATGATGGCGGCACAAATGTTTTCTCTGTTTACGAGTGTACCGTTGCGCGAAGGATCGGTTTCATCGGGAGGGCAATCCGTGGACCAGGGGATTTGCTGGCGTTTTTGTGGCCCTTGATTTGTTTTCTACGCCGTGGCCGTTTTCTGCGCGGCGTCGGACCCAACCGCGGGACCAAGACAGAGCTAAAATGAACATGTTTTATTGAACGGGCAAAGAAGTTTTCCGCGGCCCCCGCGGCTTAATTTGTGAGGAAACTTTTGCGCCACCAATGGAGCTCCCGTGCAAATAAATCAGGAGGCCGTGCTTTGGCAGGGGCCAACTAGACCCTTTCGCATCGCGCTCGTTAGTGGCTGTGAGATGTGAGCGAAAAAGGAAGGAAAAGGCAACAGGCGGACACACAGACGAAGGTTGTTTATCGAAGTAGTTCGATTCACTGACAGTGTGTTCAGTTCAGCAAAAGATAATCTGGAAAAAACGGTTATTGAGTTTAAGATTAAATCGAAGAGTATATGCTCCTTCTGAGGGAAGTTTTTAGGTCTGACTAGGCGACTTGGGTTCTTGGCACAGAAAGATGAAGGAACAAATAAGGCCAAACATTGTTGTGGCGGTAGCAATAACTGTAAGGCCTTCTGGTGTGTTGGAGAAAAGAAATGATATTCCCAAATGATAGTGACAATCATAGACATTTAATCTGTCGCGGAAGCCAGTTCCTTAATGATGACACACACACACACCCACATCTACACTTCAAGCGAGTCCATTATGTCCTTGCTATTGCGTCGTCACATCGGACAATAAACACGGACCATCGATGAATCAACAGATGGCGACGGCGGCCGTCAGAGGACACTACGTGACCTGTCCCGGATATAGCTGATACACCGCATACATCGCCATTTCCGTTTGGTCACGGTCTGTTTAAATATAATCTTGGTCCCTAGACACAGTGCACAGTAATCGACTGTGAATTCGCGGTTTTTAGCTCATGCGGAATGGTTCCGAGATCTTCACAGAATGGCTTTTAGAGAAACGACTCTGCCGTCTGCCTTGGAGAAGTTCCGGACATCCAAGAACAGGCCAGGAACCGAAAATGTAACCCTGCCACCCTGAAGCGGATGTCTTGTGGAAAACCTTGTTGGTGCGTGGTCACAAAGCTACACTCTGCCCGCTGCTCCAGGGTGCCAGGATGGCGCAAGGACCACTTCCACCATATGTCCGGGCAGGCAACAGTTCCCTACGGCTAATGGCTGATGGGCCTGATAAGAGAACGCAGCAACAAGAACACGGAATGCCGTGCATAACAATCGCCATCGAGGCAGCAGCTGAACCCTCGTGCGGTGCCTAACACGGCCTCAAGGCTTCCCTCGTGACGTGATGGGGTTGTTGCAGTGCGTGGCCGGGCCGTGGACACCTAGCAACGGTTCGCACACAATGACCTCGTCACCACCACCATCGTTCGATGAAACGCGGTGCGTCATGGCCACGCTACGACGGTGCGATGACTGACGACCGCGGATTGCGCAGAGGGAGCCACTACTCACGGGCCTTCCACTCACGGAGACCTTCGGATTATCGATTTTCTGGAGGACAAAGAACCTGGGGCGCGACACACACACACAAACACGGGCTGGGGGGAGCGCGTACGTACCTCGTCCCGAAGACCCGCTGCGAGACGCTGATCTCCCAGTAGTAGCGGCCATTGTTGAGGACGCGCGTCCCGCGGATCCCAGCCGTGCCCTTGCTCCAGTTCGGGTGAAAGTGCACCTTCCGGTTGTTGGGCCCGCTCAGCCACACCTCCTTCGAGCGGTCCCGCTTGTTCCAGCTCCACTTGTCCTCGCATCCATTCACCAGGGGCCGCTCGTCGTACGGTGGCGGTGGCTGCAGCAGCCCGAATGCCGCATTGTTGTTGACCTGCTCGAGCGCCGCCAGCGACGCTGGGCTGTCCATCGCGTCCATCGAGTGACTCGGAGAGCCGGCTGCCCCGCCCGCTGCCAGACCCGGCTGGTCGAACGTTCCCGACTCCGACGAGCTGACGGAGGAGGCCGTGGATGACGCACCCGATAACGGTGCTCCATCGGTGGCCGCTCCATCGTTGCCCGCGCTCCCCACATTACGGTTCTCGTTGATAGTCATCAGTGCGTCGTCGTCGTCGTGCTGCGGTTCGGCGGTGGCCACCACCGCACAGCTGCTGCGACCGCTGCGGACGCGGATCGAACGCGGAGACGGTGGTCTCCTAGCACTCATGCATGCCCCCCCGGCCACGCACCCGGGCAGCTCAGTAGTAGTGGTGACTGTAGTGCTGGGGCCGGACACCTGTCCCTTCACCGACACCCTGCGCTCCTGGCTGCTGTTCCCGGCTCACCATCAGTAGCTGCTCGGCCCGGTTCCGACGGTTGCGGCGCGGCCGTACACCGAGGCCGGTACCGTGTCCCCCGCTGCTGTGCCCGGCGCTACCGCTTCCGGGACCGCTACCTCCCCAGCCGCCTCCGCCGCCTCCCCAGCCGTGGCCGTGCTTGCCACCGTCCGGGTGGTGGTGCGGGTGAATCAGGAACGAGTTGTAACAGCGCAGCACAAGCTTGTTCAGGAACACGCAAATGTTCTTCAGAAACAGCAGCACCAGTATCAACGTCATGCGGATACCGTCCACGAGACCAGACCACGTCCCTAGAGGTCCCCTCTTTCCAGTGTCCCCGCTCGGGCTCGGGACCCGGTCACAGCAGGCGGTGTGTGATGCACGCGCGCGAGATTGGTTTTCCCTCGGCCTACTACGACACAGCTCCTCGGTCGTAGCTCATCCGTCAACTTGAGCAAAACTGCTTAAGGCTCGCTCCTTAGTATTACTACACAGCTACAGATTGGTTTCACACGGACGACGTCACATCCGGACAGCAGCCAGGGATAGGCAGGCCCTCTTTCTCACTCTGGTACGTCGTTTCTCTTCGTCCTTCCGAAGTTGACACGTCTGTCAGCAACACGCCCCACACTGCTGCACACAGGGTGGACGCCCCCCCAAAAGTGTCCGTCGCCCGGGGGAGGTTGTGAGGAGGTTCCAGCAGCACCGTCGCGTCGACGCACTGCTGCGCAGTAGAGTGTTCCTCTGTGCCCCGTGTGTGTTGGTGTGTGTTGGGCTGTGGAACAAAGTGCAACGACGCTGTTGACGACGGGTGGGCCGCGCTGGGAGAAAGTTATGCAAAACCTGCACCTGACCACGGGCCGGACACCTCAGAATACCCCGTCCGCCGAGGGGCTGCAAACCGCAGATCACTTGCAGAGCCACAGATAAGCCCCTTCCGCCCTCTTTCTCTCTCACTCACACACACACACTTTGTGACGACGGCGGTCAACGTGCGTCCGTGCCGTGAGAGACGTCCGTGTACATTGTCACCCTCGGTGCGACTAAGCGCACCACTCGGTGGAAAGTCCCGTCGTCATCGTCACGGTTTCCCTGTTATTTCCGCAAGCGCCGGTGCTGTGTGTGTGCGTCGGGAAAACTCACCCCTGCCGACCCAATTCCGGTTCGTGCTCACCAACACACATACACACAGATAGCGCGCGCCACCCTCCTCCAACCCGGAGCTATCGATCCTTGGAACACACCAGCGGAAGGAGACGTTCGAAGGGTTTACTATTTTGGCGGAACACCAGGCGGAGCAGCAGGCGGAGCAGCAGGCGGAGTATGTAAACAGATTGTGTACACGTACGCACGCACACGCATACGGCGGGCGCAGACGTCTGCAAGGATCGCTACACACAATGGTAATTGATTTTCGCATAGCGCCCGCACACACACGTGCACGTTGCTAGAATGTGCGTGCGTCGAAGGACTCGGTCTCGGTTGTTTCTTGAATCCTGCCGGGCAAAGGACTACGCGGGTTGTTTATACACTGGGACGTCGAGACGGCGCAGGAGATTGTGTTCCGTCGGCGTTTGATGAAGTGTTTCGCCGCCAATCGATAGCTGATTGATTGGCTTCGGCTTTGACAACATCCAACTTCCTTGCTCATCGCCATGGAACGAAAAGGAGACGTTGGAGTCCTTTGATCGAACACTGTTCTGTCGGGGAGGGCTATGAACACACTGTCGGGGAGGGCTATGAACAGTGTAATAGTTTTGGCAGATTTTCGATAATTCGCCGGGACACTACGGGAAAATAAGCTATCATTACAATGGTTGAGTTGTGCCTTGCATGGTGTTAGTCCAGATCGCACCGTTCAATTCGAGTGAATCATTCCGCAGGGGGTAGAGATTTCTCTTATCAGCTTATTGTGCCTCTCATCCACCACGCATCTTCAAACGCTGTGAAGCTCGCGCGTGTTATCGTATCGTCCTCCCCCTATCTTTCGCTCCACTTATCACTATGCTAATAGGTCCACTCCCCTAGCAATCCCTTCGACTAACAAACACGAAAGAGCACTCGCACTCGAGTTATGTTTTGTTAATTTATTTTATTCAATCCAACCACAGCACCGAACCACACAACATAGCTTCCACCATACACACACACACACGCGCGCGGTGTAATGCCCACGAATAGATTGCCATAAGACTAGCCTAGTGCAGTCTGCACTGCAGTAGATTACGGTCCATTTCCCCCCACAGCCAGCGAACGCCCGGGTGACGTAGGGTTTTACTCACTTTGTGGACCGACAAACACACACACTGAGAGTATTGTGATAGGAAAGAATAAAGAAACACAAAATAAACAACATCCCCGATCACTCTCCTCACTGGCGGCCACAAGACGGTGACGCTCGGAAACTGGTTCGCGTTAAACGTAATAAAACAATAAACCGCGGGCCCGAATCGGCCACTGGCCAGAACAAATGATAATACATAGAAAACAGCATCCCCCACGAAGGTGGCCACGGCGGAGTCTAGGCGCGCTTCCGCGGCGCGCACGGCGCCTTACTTCACAAAGTCTGGCTTCGGTTCGATTTTGTTGGCGAACAGCAGGTGATTGTCGATGATCTGGAACATTTCCTGTGGAGCCGGAAACCGGCCCGTCTCCAGCTTCGACCAAACCGGCACATCGTTGAGCGTAATCTCGAACGCACCGGACGAGATGAGCTGTTCCGAGATGGGTGGGAAAAGGAAAGAGCACACAGCACAGTGGCATTATTGATGTCCGACCTGGCTGGCCGCCAATTTCCCCGGACCTACCTGTGCCTCGAGCGTGTTGCCCAGGAAGAAGATCATCATGGACGCGTACAGCTTGTTGTTGTAACACCAGCGCCACCAGCCGGCGAACGGATTGCCAATGAACCGGCCCAGATCGTAGTTGGACATAAGGGCCACAATTAGCAGCAGCTTCGTAACGAGCAGCACCTTCGACAGCACCATGTTGAACCCGGACGGGTCGTAGTTGGCCCCGCGGATCGTGATTTCCGGATACTTCTCGCGGATGATGTTGTAGTAGTCATCGAACGCTTTGCGGTACCCGCACGAATAGCTGCAAACAGGCAAGGTGTTAATTGCATCAAGTACGCGTTCGGTGCGACGGATCGATACTCGATGCCGTGTCGTGCGGAATCGCAATGTTACCAGTAGAGGAACGACATGGTGGCCCCGTAACCGCCCACATCCTGGCTAAACTTTGTCAGCGGTATTTCCTTTTCCGCACCGACCGGACAGACCGGGGCCAGGCCGGCCAGCACCGACACCAGCCAGACCGCGGCCAGCAGCTTAAAGTGGGACCTCACCAGCGCACTCAGCATTCGGAACATATTACACGGAGGGTGGCACAGGATGTTTACCGGAAACGATACGCTTGTTTTCACTCGCCGGTGACCTGATTAGTTGTTAATTCCGCTGCACGAGCCGTTATTTTTGTACTGCGAACGGTGTATTATCGGTTCTGCGTGTGCATCGGATGTTTCGATTATCGTCGGCGCTAGACTTTTTGACGTTTTGGCTCGTTTTGACATTTTAACTCGTTTTGACATTTTGGTTTGGTTTTTTGCATGCAACCAGCCACAGTTGATCGCTGTGGTGGTGAACTGTGGCAGTTGTGCTCGTGGCCGGCCTCTACAGGGTGACTCGTTTCATGGGGGAAATGTTATGGTGAATGGTTTGAAAACCCTCCCCTCTTTACAAAGGAGGTCTTCGATACAAAATGTGGGTAAATTTCAGTTAAACATTCAGTTTTCCACCATTCAGTATGTTTTTCACCATTCTTACTGAGATTCCGCCGGTAGCAATTGCACATCCACTCTGCCCGTTGCAGGCCAAAAGAGTCGATTCATCTAGAATCTGGTTTAAGGCAGAAACCAAGCCCTCGGTAAGTGAACACGGAAACACGGAAACACGGAAACACGGAAACGCGGTTCGGTGTTGTTAAGATTTTCCATCTTTATTAACTCGTAGTAACTCGTTTACATAGTTCGTTTGGTTTCTGTTGTGGCTTGGCTTTCTACAGTTACATAAAGCTGACGCTAGCGCCTGACGCTCGACGCTCCCCTTGGCTGCTTGGCACGTAATGAAGGAAGTAGATGCTACGCTAATTAAAGGACATTCGGTTAGGAAGGCCAAGGCCAGGTGTGCCAGTCCCTTCCTGTATGGCAGTTTTGTTATTGGCAGAGAAATTAGTGTCAGAGCCCCGTAAGTCCTAGGAGCGCGAAAGGGTACTCGCTCCCCCCTGCCCGAGGACAAGGGGGCGAGATTGATAATGGCACACACAGACACACGCATAATGCTAATCCTAAACTTTCCCACTAATCCTTCCCAGCGCTAGACCTCCTGCTGCTGCTGCTAGCCCTGGTTACGGTTGAGCTTTCGCCGTCGGCCTCCGGCCGCTTGGCCGCCTGGCTGCCTTCGCCCGTTGCCTGCGTAGTGTGGTGGCGGCGGCGGATACTGCGGCCTGGACACGGTGGCCGTCTGCGGTCGGCGCAGAGCCGAGGCACTGATCGATCCGCCACCGTTCAGCACGCGCATGATGCTCGGCTTCCGGCGGCACACGATGCACCTGCGAAAGGGAAGTCGATCGTCGGAATCAAAGCGAATGGCGCCGCATCCTGTCACGTTGGTCACTTACCGGCTGACTTTGCTCGTCTGGTGAGCCTTCAGGGTTTGCTGCTGTGGTTGGTTAAACTGCGCCTCGTCTTCGATGACGGTCAGCCAGAAGGAGGACACGCCGTCGTAGAAGTTGCACGTCCCGTGCCCGTGGCACTCGATCACCGGTTGCGGTCGGAACTCCTCCAGACACGAGCCGGGCGACACAAAGTCCTGCCCGAAGCCACCCGAGTTGTCCGATGTGTGCTAGAAACGTCACGAGAGGAAACACAAGGAGCTCACTAGGGGAATTCTGGGAGCCTCGGGTCCAGGGAACATACCATGACGTAGCTGTAGCCGAGCCAGAGTTCCTCCCAGCCCTCCGGGCAGTCGGGGATGCTCATGGACTGGCTGTGCAGGGCCATGACGCGCGTGTTCGACTCACACACGCTGCAGCGCGAGACGTAGCGCGAGACCTGGTCGGCGGGGATCGGCGCCATCGACATCGGCATCGGTTCGGGCGTCGCCAGCCAGATCGTGTCGTCGTTGTTGGATGCGTAGTTGCAGACGTTGTTGATGTCGCAGAACATGAACGGCATCGTGCTGAAGCGCCGCAGGCAGGAGCCGGCCGAGCCGAGGTCCTGACCGATCGACCGGCTGCTGGCGATGACGTTCGCAAGCGAGTATCCGTCCCACAGCTTGTGCGTGTTGATGGGGCACTCCGGTACGGCCACCTTCTGCGAGTGGCGCGTGAACAGATACCCGAGGTTGTTGGGTGGTGGTGGCGGTGGTGCATCATCCCCGGGGAGTCCTGGTTCGCCTGGACGACCATCGAGGCCGCTGACTCCGGGGGCTCCGGCAATGCCGCGTTCGCCCTTGGTGCCGGGTTGGCCCGGTGAACCCTCTTCGCCGGTCGCTCCTTGCATACCCTTCAGGCCGCGCAGCCCCGGGTAGCCGGGTGGGCCGGATTCGCCTTCGTCACCGAGGAGCCCCCGGTTCCCGGACAGTCCCCGGTCGCCCGGTTGCGTCGGACGCCAGTTCACCAGCGACGGCAGATCACCCGGCTCGCCCTTCGCTCCCCACATGCCGAGCCGCCCGTTGAAGCCTTCCTCGCCGACGTCGCCCACCTCGCCGCGGGATCCGGGGAGCCCACGAACTCCTGGCAGCCCCGGGCTTCCGCGATCGCCCGGGAATCCGAACGGACCGGGAAGGCCCTCCAGCCCCGGTAGGCCGTCCTCGCCCGGGTCCCCTCGGAACCCGGGCATTATCGGGCCGATGCTTCCGGGGAGACCCCGCGGTCCGGCCGGGCCCATCAGACCTTCGATGCCGGGGAGGCCGGGTAGGCCGTCGGGCCCGGGGGCGCCCTCGAAGCCGACGTCTCCGCGGGTACCCTTCAGTGCGCCGTTCACGAAGCCTGGCTGGCCAGGCATCCCGATCAGCCCGTTGTCACCGTAGTCACCCGGTGCCCCCTTGTTGCCGGGGAGCCCCGGTCGCCCGGTGAATCCGTCGAAGCCGGCGTCACCCGCCTCTCCGCGCTCCGGAACCGCCTCCAGCTGACCGGGAGGTCCCTTGCGGCCGACGTCACCGCGCTGTCCCTTCGGACCGTCGCGTCCCTCGATGCCGGCCATCCCCGGGTAGCCGGTCGGGCCCTGCGTTCCCTTCCGTCCCGGGTAGCCCCGCGTGCCCTTCAGACCCGGGGGCCCTTGGTCACCTTCCGGGCCTTCCGGAGCCGGGTCGCCTTGGTCGCCCTTCTGGGCAGCCGCCGCCAGCACGTTGCCGGGGATGCCCGGGAATCCGCGGTCGCCGGGCTGTCCCGGCATCCCCACCAACCCCGCCAATCCGACGTCACCGCGCAGGCCCTTCTCACCGCCGTAACCGCGCAGCCCATCGACGCCCGGGTCTCCGCTTTGGCCACGCGCTCCCTGTTCACCGCGCGCTCCGACCGCTCCCCGTGCGCCCAACCGCCCGGGGCGTCCACTGATGCCGGGATATCCGTCGCGTCCCTTGTCGCCGCCGAGGCCCTTCTGGCCGAGCACTCCTTCTTCGCCGCGCTCGCCCTTCGCACCGGGCCGGCCTGGCAGTCCGTGGTAGCCGGGGGCTCCCTTCTGGCCCTTGGTGCCGCGCTGTCCATCGATCGCTAGGCCCGGGTCTCCCTCCTGACCCTTCCGGCCCATCTGGCCCGGGCGCGCGTCGTAGCCGGGGGCTCCGCGCATACCCGGCTCGCCCACCTCGCCCTTCATGCCACTGAACGAAGCGCCGCCCTTCTGGCCGCGCGGTCCCATGTCGCCGATGTCTCCCCGTTCGCCCTTCCGTCCGTACGCGCCGTTCCGGCCCGGGAGTCCCATGTCACCCGGGTCTCCAGCCAGCCCCGGGGGGCCCCGCATGCCCACCAGACCTCGGGCGCCCGTCAGTCCCGGGTGGCCGATGTCTCCGGTGAGGCCCCGCTCGCCCGTGTAGCCTTCTTCGCCCATGTCGCCCATCCGCCCGGCAAGACCGCGTTCGCCGGCCGCTCCGTCGTCACCCGGCAGCCCCGGGAAGCCGTCGCGCCCGATGGCCCCGCCTTCGCCCTTCGGGCCCTGCGGTCCCTCGATGCCGGCGTCACCGCGCTCGCCCTTGTCGCCGTACGGTGCGATGCGTCCGTCGCGCCCGGGCGCCCCCGGCGCCCCGCGGTCCCCGTAGACGATGTCGCCCGGCTGACCCTTGTTGCCTCGCAGCCCCGGCTTCCCGTACGAGCCGGGCTCGCCCTGTTCGCCTTTCACGCCGACCGTTCCGTGCGGGCCGCGCACTCCCTCCGGCCCCCGGAAGCCCTTGTCTCCGATCTCACCGTAGAAGCCGCCCTCGCCCTCGACGCCCTTCTCGCCCATCAGGATCGGGCGGCCTGGGTCACCGCGCTGGCCTCGCAGGCCCTGCAGCCCGGCGATTCCGTCCACGCCGGGTGTTCCGTCGCTCCCGGGCGGCCCCGCCGGCCCGTGGTCTCCGATGATGCCGTAGTAGCCCTTGTACCCGTCCGGCCCTGGGATGCTGAGGCCCTGGAGGCCGGGTGGTCCGTCGAAACCGCGCAACCCCAGGAAGCCCGTCTCGCCGCGGTAGCCCTTCTCGCCTTTCGGGCCTGGGGCGCCAGTCTCTCCCACCACGCCCTTGTCGCCGGCGATCGAGAAGTCCATGGCTGACATCGCTCCCGGCTCGCCGCGGTCACCCTGGTCGCCCCGCTCGCCCTTCGCTCCACTGAAAGAAGGGGGAATCGTTAGCTACTATGGTATATAATGTAAACCAAGTTTAGAGGCGAGAATGTAGTGTATGTAATAGTGTAATAAGTAGTGTATGTATTAGTATAAGCATTCAGTGTAACCGAACTACCGAACAACCGAAACACAGTCTAGTCGAGACCGTCAAAGATGCAACAAGTTTGTGATATTTGTAAGATAGACCTGTCAGGGGCGTATCTGCAAGTAAAATTATCCCAGTCCGCACAAGCAATATGCACCATAAATACGCACAAGGGATTATTTAAATGTACAAGAATGGCTTTCGGAGTACGCAAGGCACCAGCAATATTCCAGAGCATAATAGATACCATTTTGAAGGGTACACAGCGATGGGCATATATTGATGATATTATTGTCGGGGGAAAGGATTATGATGAATGTAAAACAAATTTATACCAAGTTCTAGAAAAATTAAACAGTCATAACGGAAAGATAAATATAAACAAATCCGTAGCATACTAGGTCTATGCATTGAGATCCGGACTGTTAAAAGATGGCTGTACCTGCCGATTGGGACTTCCCAGTTTTGCTGTTCATTCATCATTACCTTATATTGATATCAGGTAAATGATTTCAGGTCGAAACAAAAATTATTTCGGTTTGCAACCCATCAATTGATCGAGAAACGACCAAAAAGCCGTTTTTCTTATCAAAAAAATGGAGGCGCCCAGTGGCCAGAGGCCTGAGCCCCAAATGTCCCCAAAAAGCCAAACTGTTTTAGGATACTATCAAATCACTTGGATGGGAGCTGCTATCCCGCCCGCGTTTTTCACCAGACTTGGCTCTTTCCGAATATCATTCTTTTTCGTCGATGGGACACGTATTGGCTGAGCAGGTCTTCGTTTTTCTACAAGGAAGTCGAAATTAGATGACTAATTAGTTTACTTAAAAAGACGAAGAATTCTTTCGTCTGGGAATCCATGATTTAGCAGAGAAATAGGACAAATGTATAGCTAGCGATGGCACATACTGTGAATAAAATAGAAAATCATAAGTCGAGCATAGAGTATTTAGGCCATGAAGTCACGGATAAGGGTATTAAACCATTACAGTCGAAAGTAAAAGCAATTCAGAATGCACCCGTACCCGAAAATATGAGTCAACTACAAACATTTTTAGGGTTGATCAATTACTATCATAGGCTCATGCCAAACTTGTCGGCAGAATTGTATAAACTGAACAAAAGATGAAAGATGCAACAAGTTCCGCCATCCGCGTCCGTCGCACTCGTTACTTACCCATCACCGGGACCTCCGGGGACGCCGCGGATGGACCACGCGTTGTACTCGTTGACGAATGCGTCTCGTCCCGCGAACCCGTCGCGGCCCGGTTCTCCCGGCCGCCCGTCTTGTCCCGGGCGGCCTGGAAAGCCGTCGTCGCCGTACTCGCCCTGCTCGCCCGGCCGCCCATCGTACCCGGTCGGGCCCGGGTCACCCGCGTCGCCGGTCGGGCCCTGCTCTCCCCGGGGCCCCATGCCACCGTCCTCGCCTCGTTCCGGCATCCGGAGTTCGCCGCTGTCGCGCACGATGCCCGGCGCTCCGGGCGTTCCCGGCACTCCGCTTTCCCCGATGTCGCCTTTTTCACCTGCAATCGGAGACGTGAGGTCAGTTATTATGACTCAAACAAACGATGCTAGCGTACTGTCTTTCATGCGAATGCAACTGCCGTTTATTTCCCCGTTGTTCTAATTCTAACCTCGTCACATTTATCCCTCACACTTACTTACTTACTATACACACTTACTATAATACAGTCTCTCCCTTAAACGGAGTTTACCTATCGAAGATACTTTAACCACGGTTGCCCTTCTAACCGCTGAGATCGTCGTACAGGTGGTGGATTCGTCTCACTTCGCTTGCTTTTCTCTGTACCCTTAGATTGACTTGGTTACATCGGGTAGATCCATGTGTTGATCTCCCTCGTACTCTGCTTCTTGCATACCTGCACTATTCCGTTCACACTAATTAGGTACCTCAATCGACTAATCTTCTTTTTTATGATAGCTGGTATCCACCTGACAGTTTCCCTGAAGTGATTTGGGTAATTACCCCCGCTAATAGAGCAGTCGGTACTGCCGGTAGACATCTTCTTGTATCCTAGATACTCAATTTCTGATCCGAAAAACACTGATGTTTTTTCATTAATCCTTGTGCATTGTGCTTTTTCAGCCAACTCCTAATACTTCACATAAATGCCTATGCCTTGTGTTCGTAACAAAATTTGGTCTATCATCGTTTGAAATATTGCTGGCGCGGTTTGGAGCCCAAATGGCATTCGGGTGTATCTAAACCGACCCCTATGCGTATTAATCGTACACATATCCTGTGAACATCCGTGGCCTTTGGTGGCCCCCCAGGACCCCTTCTTACCTTTGCGTCCGAGGTCGCCTTGCACTCCCGGCTTGCCGCGGTTTCCTTTTTCCCCGCGCGGTCCCGGCAACCCCCGGCGTCCGTCGTAGCCGTCGAGTCCGGGCTGGCCGATGTCACCGCCGTTCCCCTTGGCCCCCCGCGGCCCCGGCGGACACGTGCCGCAGTCCTCCCCGCGGTACCCCTTGTCGCCCGGGACGCCCGTGTACCCGTTCATCCCCCAGTCGCCGGGTGGCCCGGCCCGCCCCGGATGCCCCACCGGGCCCGGTGGCCCCGTAATGTTGTAGCCCGTTCCGTCCAGCCCCTTGTCGCCGGGCTCCCCATCGTCGCCCTGGTCCCCGTTCTCGCCAAAGTCCCCGTTCAGCCCGGGTGTCCCCGGTTCCCCCTTCGGGCCCTGCAGATTGCGCCCGGTGAAGCCCGTCTGCCCCTTCGGCCCCATCGGTCCCGGCGGACCCCGGGCACCGATCAGTCCCTGCGGACCGCCCTCCCCGTCATGGCCGGGCTGGCCCCCGGTCGAGGTGCCCTTCACACCACGGGCCCCGTCCAGTCCCGGGTCTCCCGGGAGGCCCGGCGGCCCCATCGGCCCGCGCCGTCCCTTCGACCCCGGAATGCCCGCCATCCCCGCCCGACCCGGTGGCCCAATGTCGCCCTGTGGGCCCTGCGGCCCCACCACGATCGGGGCCAGCTCGGGCCGATACTCGCCCTTCGACCCCGGTGCTCCCTGCCGCCCCGGTTGCCCCGCAAGCCCGTCGTCCCCGGTCGGCCCCCGGTCGCCCGGTTCCCCGTCCCGGCCCGCATATCCGGGCGCCCCCTTCTCACCCTTCTCTCCGGACGACCCCGGTGGCCCCACCTTGCCCTGCTTGCCCCGGTCGCCCTCGTTGCCCTCCTCGCCCTTGAACCCCTTCTGGCCCCGCTCGCCCTGCACGCCCGAGTCCCCCTTCAGCCCGTGCTGGCCGGCCGCCCCGTCCCAGCCCCGTTCACCCTTCGAGCCCTTCACGCCGATGTTGACCGTTTCGTTGCGCCCGATCAGCATGAGGAACGGTTCCCCCGGTTCCCCCGGCTCCCCCGGGCAGAACACGTGGCTGGCCTCGCCCTTGTCCCCGCGCTCCCCGGGCCACCCGTCGTCGCCGGGCGCCCCAGTCGTTCCGTCGTATCCCCTGGCACCCCGCTCGCCCTTCCACCCGCGCATTCCCGGCTGCCCGGGGCCACCGCTTACGCCCTTGTCACCCTTGGTACCCTTCGAGTTGATGCCACCTTCGCCCGAATCGCCCCGAAACCCCTGCAACCCCGCCGGACCCTGCGGCCCCCGCGGCCCCGGTGGTCCCGGGTACCCCGGTGTGCCCATCGCGCCGTCCGTCCCGTTGCACCCGTCCAGCCCGAACGGCCCCCGGAACCCGCTCTCACCCGGCAACCCCCCGTACCCCGGCACACCCTGCGGTCCCCGCTCGCCAGTGTCACCCTGTGGAGAGAGAGAGAGAAGCCACCGTTAATAAAAGTGACCGCCCACTGGTCCATGGCCGGTACTCACCCGATATCCTTTGGGGCCGGTTACGCCCAGCTCGCCTCGGTTGCCCGGCTCCCCGCGTAGCCCCGGCGGCCCATCGAACCCGAGATCACCCGGATCACCGGCGGTCCCCGGGACGCCGTGCGGTCCGAGCTGCCCGGTGCTGCCCTTCAGCCCCTTGCAGTCGCAAACCGTTTGATTGCAGGTCTGTGAAAGAGAGAGATAGACTGAGAGCGTGAGATAGAGAGCGAGAGGTTAGGAGAGAGGAGGTCACTCAGGACAGGAAGATGTTATGCAGAGGTCAACGAATTTGACACCAGGCCCCTCGGCCTGTATTTATTTCCAAACATTTTCTCTTAAAACCGTCAAAAGTCGTAGTTAACATTTTCTCTATTCCGCTGGAATTGGAAAGAAATTGGCCACCGAAAGGGATGGGGGAGAAAGGTAAGATCAAACTCGAAGCAATGCACAAAAGGAAATCAGTTTCCGTCGGAAGCTTCAGGAAAAACATTCGTTGAATACGCTACTCGCGCTTTTAAGCGCGCTTTAAACGAAAACGCTACACAATGCAAAAAGTTTGGGTTCAGTTGACCATTTTTGGTTTAAAATTCGCGAGGTTTTAACCATACGCAGTTCGAATTACATAAATAGAGAACAGATACGCGGGGCGCAGATACTGTTGGAAAACAAAGTTCCTGTCTAGAAATCGAGCTGGACGTTCGTTCCTTCGTTCCGTTCCGTCAGCACTAAATCGAACGATGCTATAGAGTGTAGGTCTGATGGCGAAAGAAGCAAACCGACCAAAGAAGCAACCATTCAGAGGCACATCAGTCTGGGCCAGTCTGGAGGAGGAGTCTTTAAACATTCGAGCATCCCTGAGTAGGTGTGTGTTTGTGTGACCTCAATTCAACACACGGAGTACTAGTCTAGTGTCTAGTGCAGAGGTGCAGACTATCGAGATGCCATTCGGATGAAGACGAAAATACACTCCGCTCCATGAAGATCGCTGAAGGCTGAGCGGATGGGTCTGTTTTCCAAAGGCATTTTCCGACCCACATGGTCCACCACGAACACGCGTGTCGGTAATAAAATGAAATACAATCCGTTTCCGGTACGGAGTGGAACTCGGTTGAGCAAGTGTCCCTCGGCCCTCTGGAATCCGATTCTGGATGAAACTGCATGAACTACCTTCAATCTCACCAACATCCGCACGTTGGGTGGGATCTCTGGCCGAGTTCAGGAAACATTTCTAGTAGGAATGTTATTTGAAAAACATGAAATAATTAAAAATGTAAATGATAATGTGTACGAAAAGATATTCGACGAGTTGTGACGGCAATAGCACCGGCAATAACAACAGAGCGTTCTACAGAGCATTCCTGAAGTCCAACCCTCTGCAGCTGATGAGCAATACGTCAACCTAATCAAAGAATTGACACCCCGGAAGTCAGCCATCGCATACCAGTGACGTTACTAATCTCATTAGACTATCGAAAGATCGTTCGCTTGATCATTGGACTATTTGCCTGACTTTGCATTTGAAACGATTGATCGACACGATCGAACAATTCGAAACGTGTTGCTTCATTTAAGAGAAATGTTTTGTCTACGATCCGCTTAGGTTACATTATTTTTGGAAAGAAATGCATTCACCGATACCTCATAGCTTCACGATTCTTAGGTTAAAATCGTGGTGGCGTCTAAATCCCCAAGATTACACCACTTTGATCCGATCTTCCTTTCCAACCAGGATCACACCGAGTGCAGTGCTCCAGTTTAGGTGATCACTCGGATTGGGTTCCTGCAGAGCCTGCAGCTAGGAATTCGAAGCCACAAAACTCTCCGAAGGAATTCACCCGAAAGCAGCAATCATCTCACCGGCAGCGGCGACGGCGGCCCTACACTTCTTCGACAAGCATTTGCATAATTACCGTTCCCCCATCCGGGGGTTGCGGTTGTGGCGACTACGGGAGCGACCGGAGGATTCATATCTGTGGCGTGCGATTCGTGACATGAAATTTGTCTACATCAAGGGCAGGAAGATTGCAACCCGCGGCGTGGCGGACCGCATAATGGCGGACTGGCTCGCGCACGCTAGGCATCTAGGACACCGGCGGAGCGTGGCGGAGTGCCACGAGGTCCCTGGTGAGGGCTCGGCCGCTAATGTGCCTTCGGTGTCGGTACTTTCACGATCCACCCGAAACATTCCCCCCGGGGGAGTGAGACGGTTTGCGGATCGTGAACCCCCCGCATCGAAGAAGAGGGTCGACGGAGAAGAAACCCCCTCGTATCCGCCGGTGCACATGGAAAGGTATCCCTCTCTCGGGCCGCGTCGCCGAAAAACGAGGCGCCCAAAACCAGTTCTGGTCGACGACGACGACGATCTCGCGGAGAAGCTCGTGGCAGAAGAATTTATGGTCCCGGGTTACGGACCTGGACACGGTTCGGGAAGAGTGTTTAAAACCAGTCTGCAAATGCACCGGGCGGTGGCAGAAACTGCAAGTCCGCGATCGCCAGCGGACCGCCATCCGATCGCATTGTCCCTTCCTGGGCCCGTTTGTTTGGCCTTTTTTCCGCTTCTTCGCCGGGACCACGTTGTTGTTTTTACGATTTACGAGGAGGTGCCCCGGTTTTCACTTACCACACGGGCCCGCGTGCTGGTTGGGCGGACAAAGTTAATCGATTTAAAAAACGGAAAAATTTGCTTCCCCAGTCTCCCCAGAAACCCAGACGGCGCACGCTGGAACGGCATTTGGAACGCCTGCGGGCCCCAAAAGTCGAAGGGCTGCCCGGAGCGATCCTTTGGCGATTCCGCCACATCTTAATGGGCCGCCGGCGTCCGTGCAAGGGCCTCATCAGTCTTTGTGAGCCATTAAACCGTCTAATGGATTGAGGGAACGAAAATGAAACTCTTGAACCAGCTGAACAACTTGTACAATTCAATATTCAATCACACCGGCGGAGGCCATCATGTTGTGGCATAAAATTGCTTCATTTATTTGGAACAGGGACAGCGCAATGTTCGGACACAATCGTAAATCGCCATTGACTGTTTCGATGGGCGGCGTTTTGAGAACATTCTCCACATGTCCAGAGCGTAGAAAGGCAACAGAACATCCCTCCTGACAGCAGGGGGCCGACTGGCGATCGGAAGGACTTCATTATCAGCTGGCCACAATCTGGCGAGAAACGGTAAAAGGATCCACACGCTCTCAGCCACATTTCTGCTTCGTCGATTCGACGCTCGGTGCATTTATCTTGCGAGCAGAATCTTAAGACCGACCGAGAGTGTGTGCACGGAACCTGCGGCGTGGCTTAATGGACGTGGCTATCAATCAGTTGCACATCCTTTCACTCTTTCGGTAAGAAGCACGGCTTTGGGCGATAAATTTCTTCGCACGGATTTCGAACGATTTAAAAATCGGCGAACCGATTTTACAGGTCGCCGTACAGCCGAGCGTTGGGAAACAAAAAGAAACCAAGCAAAGACCAAGCGACATACTAAAGAAAGACCTAATACATAATTTCTTCTATGGGACGACCAGTTAACGAACGAACGGACTTTTTGTGCAAAATAGGATAACTAATGGCCCATTTTTTCTAAGGCGGACGTCTTTGAATTTAAATAAAATAAAGAAAACGTGATCAATAAGAAAGGATTTCTTAGACAATATTTTATAGAATTAATTTTTAAATTTGATTACGGGAATGTTGACCCTGTGGTCCTTATTCGACGCGATCTGGTGACTCTAATAAATTAAATTAAATTTATTTTAAACACTTGTCCTACCGTAGACGTAATAAGATACTGTTTGTGCCTCAACTTTAAGCCATTACTGTGGCAAAATGTTGACTCTATTGGGATTTTGGATTAAGATATGCAAGAGATGCGTGACGATCTTTCTAGTAGAAGCACTTTCAGCATGGGAATAGAATTTAGAATTTCTGCAACATTCGTTAAGTGCTCTATGTAGTAATTAAAATTAACACGAAGCCCATCACAAAACGTTATGGGACAAACGATTAGTGTCTCCCACAATAATTAGCAAACCCTCACCTAACACCCAGCGCCCGGTTGTTAGCCGGCTTGTTAGGCGCCTGTCTTAAATGGTAACGATCGCGATAAAAAAAACCCGCCCAATTAAACCGGTGGCCACAAGGCGCACCTCACTTCATGGGCCACCGTAAATCATCGTCAAAATGCCGCATCCGACATCCGTTGACTCGCGCAACCTCCGAGCCGAACCTTCGAACGAATGTGACAGGTCTATTGGCACTTTAGAAGTCGTTAGTTCCGGACCTTCGCTGGTCCCCGGGAACATGTGTTCCGTGGCGTGTTTTTTGACAGTCCAATGCAGTCCAATATCCGGTGTCGTTTTACGTGCTCGTGCTAGCCAAAACGAGAGCTGCAGCATCATGTTTCGTTCGGTAAAACGACAACCAATCGCATCGTCCAAGAACTTCGGTTTGGTGGTCAATTTGGAACCGTTCATTTCGGTTGGTCCGTTTTCTTGTTAAAAGCACCCTACTTCCGCCAAGCGCGAACGCGTGAAGATTTCTGTTTATCTGTCCGGGAAACCGAGACCGAAACGTGCGGAAATGGGAAAACCAAATCCCGGCCAGGACGGGTTCGCCTTGGCCGACGACATGACGAGGCGCACGTAAACAAACACTGACCCTGGGAAAGCGATCCTCCGCATTCCCGGGGAGGGAAAATTCTCGGTAATCGAACAGCGTGCGACGATGTTTAGTCGTCGTTTCGGTTGATTAACTGTGGCATGATACGAGAACGCGCGCGTGTGTGTCACAGGCGGGCAGATGCCGGGCAGTGTCTGTCAGCGAAGCAATTACCGGCGCACCTGGAACTCACGTTTGGTTTATTCGTCTGCCGGTGAGTGTGTGTTTGGGACAGGCGATTTGTAGAGCTATGTTCCATAAATATTGTCTCTACACACGGTGTCGGAATAGAAACATTAGACTCCATTCCGATTAGCGGGAACCAGCGCTGTCCTTAGTGAACCTCCGTCGCCACATGCACAATCCGAGCGACGATCGGAAAGATCGGTATGCAAAATTGTTGCATACATGGCGTACAAAAAATATGGGACGAAGAAAGCATCAAGCAAAGGGGCCAGACCCGGCCAGCCAACAGCGCAAACGATCGCGCGCTGCTGGCAATAAAAACAAATGTTCTCTAAATTGATAATTAGCGCACGGAATGGCAAGTGACTCGGGCACACTGCAACTGGATCGCTGCGGACCAGTGAAGATCACCACGGTGATACTGCTGACGATGCTGACGATGCCGATAAACGGCGAAAAACCAAACCCGGCCACGAGACGGGACGACTCTGCTGTGTCGTCGTGCTTTCCTATCGCTGATCGTCGCCAACGGATCATCAAGCCCTCTTGCATCATCAGCATTTTCCATCGGTGGACCCGCCTGTGTGTACGTGTGTTTGTTGTGCCGCTTGAGAGTTCCCTCAACTGTTGTTTTTCTTTCCGTGGTCCATGTCCGTGCTTTCCGGCCGACGCCGCCGCCGGGTGAGGAAAACACATGTTTTCGCAACACAAACGGCCACGGCATCGATCATCGGATGCCTCTTGCCGCATGCCGGAGCCCTCGGTCCGTCTCTGTCGGTCACGTCAAACGATGCCGCCAGTCTTCGGCTCTTGCCTGTGTGTGGCAAAAAATAGAGGGAAACCTCACCCCAGAATTTCCGGAAATTTCCCGCCCGATGCCGCCCGGTTTGGGGTTTAGACCGGTTTTACAATCGTTAAACGTTGTGAAAGAGTTCACCAAAGCAGACCCACTGAAGCACCCGGCAGAATCAGCTGGCAAAATGTGGGGACATTTCGAGGGTTCACTTGGAATGTAACGTGAATCGCCGGCTCGCCACGACTTGGTGCGGGGTACCACGTGCGCCAAACGGCGGCAGTAATGTTCCCTCGGAATGTCGCGACGTGTGCAGGTTTCCTGTTGCATCGCTGCAAGTTCATTAACATCGATTTCTGCTGAGCGGGAAGTCTCCTTTACGGGAACGGGCAACTGCAACCGAAGACCCCGGGGCAGGTGATTGCAAATATGGTTCGGCTTGGTTCATGATTTTGATGAAGTAATTGTTCTGGATCGGCTTTCGTCGATTATTAGTCGAGGATCGTCCGTAGATCATCGAAGTCTACGAAGCACCGATTGGTCGGGTTCTAAGTGAAAAATGTCAGCTGGAAACTTGTTAAGTGGATTACAAGCTAGGTTACGGACAGCACAGGACCTATCGTTATCACACAGGACAGACAGATCGACCATCATCAACATTGGGATCAGTTCGAACGTTCGAATTGTTGCTACTACGGCTCTGGTCATTCTAATATTCGTTTAAACGTTTAATATCAGGTTGGGGAAAAAGTAATCGACGTTTCTCACAACAGCTGCCTTCTGTGATCGATATCTCGTGAAGTATCGATTGTACAGCTTCAAGTTTAGGCTCGTTTTAAAGCTGATACTTTACACTAAAAAAACTGCTTTCACTGTTTATTGTTTGTTCCATTCGTTTGTGAGTTACAGGGTGTAAACAATGGAGGTTAACTAAAAGTAAATTCGGTACATTTTACAGTTTTTCTTAAAAAGCGGTGTAAATTCAAGCTAGACCGCTGAAATTGTGCATGGTGTTTGTGATGCCGATACTTTATAAGCTAGCTAGGTCAAATTTTGGGTTTCGTTGACCCGTTTCAGTTTTTTTTTATGTTTAAGTTGCACCTCGCACAGGCAGACCCGCCATCGAAAATGTCGATAAAATCACAGAAATAACCAAAGTTCATCAGCAGTTTAGTATTCGGAGCGTCGGCCAGGAGCTAAAGATTAATTATCAAACAGTTTTAAGCCATTTGCGCAAAGCTGGGTTCACAAAGAAGCTCAATGTTTTGGTGCCAACCTATTTACATAAAAAAACATGATGGCTCGAATTTCCATCTTCGCAATTTTGGCCAAACGGAATGAAATCGACCCATTTCCTAAACGGATGGGTACTGGGGATGAGAAATGGGTCACTTAGGACAATATTGTGTGAAATCGGTCGTAGTCTAAGCGTGCTGAAGCATCTAAACCGGTGACCAAACCAGGAATAACGGCTAGGAAGGTTCTACTGGCTATATGGTGGGACGTGAAAGGAATTGTTTATCATGAGTAGCTTCCGTGTGGCTTAACACTAAATTCAGATCTTTACTATCAAGAACTGCACCGTTCGAAGCTAGCAATTGACGAGAAACGGCCAGAATCGGCCAACGGAAGAGGTTTTGTGTTCCACCAGGACAACAAAATGTTACGCACGTCTTCAATGACTCGCCAGAAAGTTCAGGAGCTTGGATGGAAAGTTTTAATGCATCCGTCGTATAGTCCGGACCTTCCACTAAGCGATTGATACCCTTTTCGCACATTACAAAATTTCTTGAGTGATGAAAAACTGAAATCAAAAAAGGATTGTGAAAATGGATTGCTCGAGTTTTTCGCCAATAACAACTAAGCCTTCTACGAAAGAGGCATTTTGGAGGTAGTTTTAAAGAGGCAACAAATTTTCCAACAAAATGGTGCATATTTGATGCAAATCGGACAATTGAAAGTATGTTAAATAACGTTTTAAAGTTCGTGCAAAAAACGTCGATTACTTTTTCCCCAACCTGATATAATGACCATTATCTCAGTGCCGAGTATGTAATATGCTTATCGATCGAAAACATCGTAAATGCAATACGATTTGTAGCACGCAGTAAAATAAAAACAAAACACAACCTAAAGGCCTAAAGTAGTCCAGTGACCGACACTTCGGACCAGGAAGCACTGTGCAAGCTCGAGTGCGCATCTCGATCCAATCTTGATGCCGGCCTGTCGGCGAAAAGATAAACAAACGAAATATCCACAACAACGATCAATGGTCAACATCAAAAGAAACTCGACCACACTCGGAGATCAAGCTACCGACTGCCGGTCGCTGAAGTCCGTCCGATTCAACACCGGCCGGCTTGGGCCGGCCAGCCAATAAACAGTTGTGGGAGCATCCTCGGGCCGGTGCGAAAAAATGGACCCGATACGGACATTCCAGACGCTGCGAGCGATCTGTAAGCTGCAGACCTCGCGAACGGGGATCCCGCGCCATTCAGGTCCACGGCGATTTATGAATGAGCTCGGTTGTTGCCGTTGCTGGGGCGTTTCACTTTTTCATCCCGATTTTGGTACGATATTATGATTCCCTCCTTGCGAGTGTCGCGAGGCTGGCTGGCTGGTTCAACAACCAGTTTAGGCCCCGGCTCCGACGACTGCCAAGACGTTTGATGACGTTATCCAGATCCAGGGTGAGCAAGCGAGCCTGGCCATTACTTTGCCGATGGCTGGTGCCTTGGTAACGCGCGATCGTGAAACGCGTGGGACGACGTCGCTGTCACGCTGGTCACTTATCACACACAGAGCGGCCTATTCCTCACCCCATCAGTGTTGGCCGCCTCCTGTTGGGCGTTGCGTATCGACACTTCCTGGCACGGGTGTGCGCCACGGTCGGATGACGGGTTTCCGTTCTCGAAACGCGGAGCTATTCTTAACGAAGCGCAGAGTTATGCTTTTGCGCTTATGATTAGCACATAGTTTTAATTTTATTCCAAACAATCGCGCCCCGTTTAGTTAGAGAGCGCCTTCGGACAAGTTTGTAACACTTTGATAACACGCGCGGCTCCCGAGTCGGATAGAATGTCTTCGGCCCATTCTGGCTGGTTACTAGCGAGTGGCAGGATATGGCCGCCCTTCTGCGAAGACTGCGTGGCACGGACACGTGTTCGGCAGTGGCGTCCAACAGAAAGGCAGAGGAACCGGCGAGCGGAAGTAGGTTATCAGCAGCTTGTGGTTCACTCATGGATCCAGCGCCGTATCCAGTGCGCCGTTTCCCACATTAGTGACAGCATTAGCTCATGGCCAATGATAGCTACTATGTTGCAATGGCCGGTAAATCCTGGCCATCCGATCCGGTCTCAAATAGCCCGGGAGTCCATCGCAGTCGCTACACTCCGATTGGGGGAAGTTGTGATTGATTTGCAGCCCGTGGGTGGATCTCCAGTCCCGGGACGTGGATTGACACGAGGCCCTCTTCACTCAGATAGTTTACGGCCACGGTCATAAATCAACAAACTCGAGCGCCATAATGGGAGAACGTTTTATGTTTTCTTCTCAGTTTTTTTGTGAGCGTTTCACCAAACATGTGAAACTCGCGCTACCAGAAACAAATTGCCCATCTGTTGGCGCAGGTCTCTGGCCTAATCTATCGTGGCGATCGCAGCCAATAAAACAAGTCTAGTGTGAAGCTTACCAGAAATGTATAGGCCTTTGCGTGGAATTGATTTCGGAATTGGCCTGAAGTGGAATTATTTCGAAGAAATAATATTGTGATGATCTTTGCCATGATACCTTTCTGTTACATGATCTTCATTATATAAACTTCTTAAAACGGAGTTTTTTCAAAGAAATAACTTGTTTATTGAATTGAAATGAACAACTCTATTTTATTCAAAGCATATGCCATACTCTTTGTTTGTTAAGTCAAAATCGTCATGTATTAATATTTTGACCCACTCAAAGCACTGCGACCTTTTAAAAGCATGATCACCGTAAGTTTCGATGCGATGCGATTCTGCAGCAGTTTTCTTGAGCAGCTAACAGAAAACCAACGATGTCCGCATTTCGTACTTTTCAGATACCAAAGTGGTCATATTGAAGCATAAGTTACCGACTAAAACATGTTTCGTTTTATGTTGAAATCTTCTCCCAAATGCCAAAACAATGTAATGTTGCCAAAAAAGTATAATGAGGAGGACCGATCAGTTCACACAATCCGGCTTTCGACTTCTCGAGCTGGACCTCAACGATCCAAAAAAGGTATTCAGGTCGGGCTTACTAATAGGAAAATTCGCTAATTTAAGAAAATGCCCCGTGTTAATGGTCCAACAAATCCAACATAGCACACACGAAACATGCGTCGCTGTCGCTAATCCTCTCAATTGGGGTAATCGCGCGACTCGGATTCACCGCACCTCAGCAACCGAGCTCGGCCTCTGCCCCGCGCGAAAAGGAGTGATTTTTCTCCATTTACAATCCGCGCATCACCAAACCCGTGGACCTCCGTGCGTCTTTGATGTGCACCGGCCGCCGGGATTGGCCCTCCCCGGTACGGTGACAATTACACGCAAATTAAACAATTAAACGTGTAAATGCGTGCCCGTAAACTAGGGCCCGTGCCAGCTGGCGGTAGGGCCGTTCTTCCTCGGAGTGGTCGCCCTAGAATGATCGCGGCGATAGGCCGGCCCGTGCTGATCTCATCGGTAATTATGTCATCACCATCATCATCATCTGTGCCGGCCTCGGGTATGTCCAACACATGACTTCCGTCCTGACATCTGCAAATTGTATCATCACGGCACATTCCACGCCGCGTAAGGGACGGATAAATTGCCACCACCACCGAGCGTCAAGTCCGGGATCGGATTCCCAGATGGAATTGGCACGGCGCACGTGGCGGGCCCTTAGTTTGGGGGGCGGCTCTGTTTTGGGTCGCCAGGCGAGCTCGCCCAGGAGCAGAAGCGCCGGTGGCATTGAAATGCTCCGAAAGCGATGCCGGTGGTCTCTGGGACGCATTAAAAACCTGAGCTTCCACTCCGAGGACTCCAGATGTCCGAGAAGTGATTTATGCAACTCCGATGCTGTGTGGTTTAAACACCGAACATCGAGTCTTGCGCCATTACAGTTCCAGGGGTTCCACGGGAGCGAACGCTGCACATGGCCGTCTGGCTGACCAGCCCGGGCTCCTGTCGAATTTGATCAATGTTTACTCGATCTCGGGCATCATCTTACGGTCGAGGTGCGGTTGCAGCAATGACTGTGGTCGCCGGTCCGTTATGATTTGTTTTATATGTATTCTGGTCTTCTTCTCAATCTCCGTACGTATCGCAGCTCCGAACCCGGCGTGGCCATGTTTACTTGCGGCTAATGAAACCCTCCCGGATCGATCGGTCGATGCGAATAGTTCGATGTGATCAGCATTTCTTGGATACGTTGTTATGCTTGGTCGCATGGGGCCATCTCTTAACACACCCAGACCAGTCCAGGACTCTCGTCGTCGCTGATCTTCTGGTAGCTGTGTGTGGCCTTCTGCCAGCTTCTGCCAATGCCTAAGAGTGAACCAAGTAATGTTAAAACACACAAATGTAGCCTTTGGTAGACTTGTGTTTACTTTCTCGGAACTGATCGGCACCAAACAGGTTCAGGTGTCCACAAAAGAAACGATCACGCCCCTCTCCATCCTCCAGCTGGTCCGCGAATAGTTCTGCGCGAACCCTAATACGAACGATCCACAGCGGCACCAAAATAGCGCTGATCAAGAGTTGGCAAATTGTTTAACACCTTCCACGACGTAGAGCCTACTCACTACACCCGTCGTCATCGGTGGCCACGGATCGTTCTCCGCAATGCTTTATTGTCCGACTGCGACCCGAACACCCACCACACCGTGGTGCGTGCGTTCGGGCCACAGATTTCGCTTTCAATCGGTGGGCCCCAACGAGTCCAAACCTCGAAGTCTAAGTCCAAGTCGGCCGACGCCCGAGTCGGAATCGGATTTGCAAAAATCCTGCCGCCAACGCGAGCGAGCGCGCGTCCAAAATCGGCTGGAACCGGTCACTTGGGCCCGGATCACACACCCCGGCACTTTCTTCTCCACACGCACCGCACCGAACCGCGGCCAGCCCGGACTCGGACGGAGATTGTAGGAGATCATGTAGGAGTTGCCGGCCGGCCGTCCGAGTACAGCGCGTTCAGTGCGATAATATATGGAACGACACTCGGAAACCGAGTTTGTGTGCCATTACCGTCGTCGTCGTCCGCGAGTTGCAAAAGTGCGATTCAAGATGCGGTGCAGCATGGCTCCAAGATCTCGAGAGGCCCTTATTTGCGTGCTATTTCGCGGGCAATTATATCATCAAGCCGCCGTCGCCGCCGCGGTTGACATAGACCTAAAGAAGTCCAAAAGGCAACCTGGCGCTGCCAGCAACTCTTGGTGTACCGCGAGCCGAGCGGTATGATTTATGACGCGAAACGCTCCATACGTCGTCACTGGGGCGCCGTGAGTCGCCAATTTTCAGTGTCACAGCCCTGACGACCTGCCGTGAGTCGGTCATGCGAACGGAGTCCCGTTGACGACGACAGATCGGTTACGGAGCATCTTCGCGGCTCTTCGTAACTTCTTCACCGGTCGACCTTTGCTGGGCGGACGATCGTGAACGACAGCAAAACTGGGTCCGCGTCCGCCTTTTTGGTTTATGCAATCCGCTTCCTGCGGGTTTCGGGGGAGCAACTGGGGATTTTCTCGGAACGCCAGCAACATGTGGCCGCGGACATTGCGAAAGACTCGGAATCTTCTCGCGGAACCCTCTGCTGGGCTGGGCTGGGAATCGGATATTGCCATGCCACTGTACGGTTTCCTTTTTTTCTGTAACTTTTCCGGACAACGCATCGCCACAGTAGCAGTTTATTGGCAACGCATCGTCGACGGCCACTGGACCGACCACGCAAGGGACAAGAGCACGCTCACAATCCAGCCCGGAACCCGGGAAGAAGCGAAGAACCCACACGGTGGGCACGGTGTCGTCGGCGAAGAAAAAACCGTTTTTCGGGAGCGTAAAAATAGAAAGAAAATAGGAAAATGCCTCCGGTTGGAGCTGAAAATAAATTCTTCTCCCATAAACAAACGCGCCGCGGTGGGGCGAAAACCCATACGATGCACTGACTCACATCGATCGACGCCGCTGCATCGGAGACCTCCCGAGACCGGCGGGTGGTGGCGAAGCAGCAGCATCAGCCGCGCCGCGAAGAAACGTGTAGGGGCACCGCCCATGTTCCAGAAAACACACGGGGAACCGGCATGCATGTGGTGGGCAGAATCGGTCTCGATTTCACGCACTTTCTACTGGCGCACTTTGGTCCGGCGAGAGTGTAACGCAAACGGATAAACGGAATTGTTATGCAAACGGGATGGACTTTGGTTCATTGTTGGCTGCAAAAATACATTCCTTCCGAAACTTTTACAGCTTGTTTGACTTCCAAAGTCAGCTGCCGGAGAGGCACTACCGCGATTGAACTACAGGGTCTGACATTGTCGATTTATGCTCGTTTCGCCAGGCACGCTTCAAAAGAAAGTCCAGTTTCGCCCAAACCGCGTCATCGTGGTCTTGCGGCCACGATCCTTCCCGCAAGATGTTTACAAAAAGTGATCATATTGCAATGTGTGCGGGAGAGAAAACGGGATCTGCTGAAAGATCCCGAGCCAAACGCCGTGGCGAGGATTTGAAATACATATCGTCCATCGCTCACTTCTGCAATCGATCGGTCCGCACTTCCGGTGGCAGCCCCGTGCGGTTACCTGTGTTTATCCAGGCGTCCGGCGTGCTTTGATTAAAATTTTCGCCTCATCTTCAGCCTGGGTCGTTGGTGAATAAACATTCAGGCTGCGATCCAGCCTGGCCCGGGTCCGGACTGGCCATTCCGGAACACGTGTGAATCATCAATGGAACGGGGGCCAAACAGCGGTTTGAGTTTTTCTTGCGCTTCCACGCTTGCCGTGCCGGCGGAGACGCCAACAACACTGGCCGACTGGAGCCGATGGATGGGCTGCATAGCATAAACACTGCGCCACAACCAGCCAGCCAGCCAGCGAAGGCCCCCAACATCACCGCCAGGCGGAGTGACAGACATCGGAGCTATTTTCGAACGCGCCCGCTCCCGGGTGTTCCGGGAGTGATGGAATATTTTTTGAATATTTTATTGCACCTAATGCTCCATCCTGGTGTCTCTACTCTGCTACACGGTTCCAGTCCGCTCCGGACTCGGTATACCCCGAGCGCGCACCCTATTTGTCCGGGCAGGACGATTTATTTGATTGCCGGGCGACAAGACATTCGACAAGCATCGACCGGAATCTGTAACGGAGAGGATCCCGGGGGAGCAATTGCACGGCGCACGCTGGGACAGGCTCCATTCGGCTCACGGCCACACGGTTCGTAATGGGGATAAGTCTACATGAAAATCTTCATCGTTGTTGGGCTATCATCATGCTTTTAAGGGATGAAGACGTCGGACACCGTGTCCGACCTGGTTTTGCTCCACTATCTTGGGACCTGTCAGCAACTCTAAAACGAAACGAGCTCGCAGCTCACAACCCATTGCCTGCGCAAAATCTGCATAAGCCAAAACGCGAGACGATCTTTTTATGGCCACGGAACGGAACGACCCAGAAGGTCGTTCGAATTGAAGCACTTCCATATTTGGTACTCCGGAGCGCCCGGTTTGGCCTCACGCGATCCGCGCGAGATAGTAGTGCACCGAGTCCCGGCGGACTGCACGGACGGTCGTGGCGTGGACTGCAAACCTGCCACGGAACTGCACCGCCAGAATCGGCGCAGCAGATCGTGCGTTTTGTGGTTTCAGCTTCCTAAATAAAGATTCCGCAACCGGAACGGAGCGGAACCGAGCGAGCACCGAGCAAGCACATGTTTACGCACCCGCAACGCGGACGACACGGTTTCGGGGTGCTTGTGTTTATTTAGCAAGCAATGGAAATCGATGGTGCGCTGTGTATCGGACCATCGGGTCCGGTCGTCCGGGCGACTACACTAGGAGGAGGACGTGCCGGAACATCTGGTCCACGAAGATCCGCGGACCGACTTGTCGACTAGCTATTGCGCAATAAACTTCACCCGTGGCATCTCGAAATAGGCCAGAGAATTTGGGGGGGAAAGCGCACCTCGAGCGCACTGTGTGGACCAACTCCTCCTATGATTAAATTATCACCGCCTCGGACGGTAGCCGGCCATCCCCCATTGTCATCCGTCAGATGGACCCCGGCACGGACAAACTGCTAGCGGATGAATTATTCGCCCAGCCAAGCGTTGCTCAAACTGCAACGATGTACCGTGGTCCAACGCGTGCAACGTTGAAACAACGGCTTTGATGTGCTATTAATATCGGGGCGCATAGCTTCGCTCGAGAAGTGGAGCAACGATTGGTGTTGGTGAAGTGACGAAGGAGGGCCGAAGAGCTCCCGTACATCGCTCAGCAATCTGGAGAATGCGTGTTTGAAGTGTAGCTAACGATCAAAGCCCCAACGCTCCCTCCGATAAGCCAGAGGCCCCGGGGTTCGTGTCGGGTACTAGGTGTTAACCTCACCCAATTGGTTGTCAAGTGGCGGGGGATAAGATGGATGGCCGATGAAGAGCTAAGGACCAGTGGCCGAACATCGAGAGATTATTCAACAACATTTGGGGCAGCCACTCCGACTCCGTCCGGCACGCGATCACTTGCGGAAGTACTTAACGTAGACGCCGGCGTTCTGTGCTATTTAGTGGCCCAGCTCGACGCGTCATATAATCTTAGTTGTTCTCCGATCAATTCCCGGATCATGTGATGTGTCTGGGCGATTGATCGACTCGGTGGAATCCCTAACCAGGCAGGGACTGGCGTTTTGTATAGGATCCGAGCAAACACATCTCAAAATTCCTGTCGAACCCTTCGGCCGCTACCGCCTGTTTCGTTTTAATGTTTGTGTTCCACAGAAATAAGGAGACGCCACACTCAGCTCTAGGAATTCTAGTGAGCCGTACCGAGAGATGGAACTCTGCGCACTAGAAACGGTCCATAAATTCAACCGTTCCACGCCATTCCAAGGTGGCGCGACTCAATCAATCCGCGTCGAAGGGCCTGTGAAGCTGAAACTGATACTATTTTCAACAGCTGATCAAGCACCGGGAGCGTGCAAAGGAGTCCAGATCGAATTCCCAGTCCCGGCTTGTGGCCAGCCGGAAGCTACAACTCCGGTGAAGAAATGTTTACATTCAATTCTTCGCGTCTAATTTATCCGTTCTTAATGGTGCGAGGAACGAACGGTGCCAACCACCGAGCTAGAAGTCACAGGTGACTAGGAAGGATCATCCGGCAATAACTGGCGACTGTCCAACGTTCGGTGGCACCTAACCTATCTGGTGTCCGATTTCTGGAACCTGCTTCGGTCGAAGATCGGGATCGTGGATTGTGGTCTACAATATTTTTAGATGAGCTCCTCGAAGATCTCCACAATTACGTGTGCCGTCATGTCCCACATTAATATCTGTAGATTGCGCTAAACGCGTACCGGTGTGGACCATGTGTTCGCGGACCTCGAGAACCAAGCATGTGCATTACGTCATGTAGACAATGTCGGAACAAAGTGACAACATATCAAAACAATGGCCGCGTTGCAGCCGTAGGCGTTTCCGTTCGCCGGCGCAATTGAGCGTATCAGCTGCAGTGCCGCTAATGTGCAGCGAAGGCAATGGATACTGGCAATCAGCTACTGGCCTGTCGGCCACACTGTGTGCTGTCAGAAAATGGTTCTCCACTCATCACAGACCCCTTTCGGACGATCTGTTCTCAGTCTCAGTATTCGGAGCGTGTCCGTAAACAAGGTTACCATCTTCTGCATCCTAGGTTCTACGGTCTCTGGTTTCGGCTGAAGTATTAGGCAGATGTGTCACGCGGGGCTGTGCAAAAACTCCGTCTGGGTGGGCAGCTTCTCGGAAGGATGATTGGGTCATGGTTCGAAAATAAACTGGAACACGTTGCATCGAACACAATGCCCCGAAGGGATTCCGAGCGAGAGAGAGGGAGAGAGAGGGAGTTGGTCCGGGATTAGCATGTCGCACGTGTTCGGTGCGGTGGACCCCTTTGGCAATTGTTACCGGTTGTAGGTCGAGCCTCAAGCATGATTTTCATTAGCTATTTGCATAAACATAAATGAGTCCGTGGGCGGCAGCGGTCTTTGGACTGCGGGCCGTCGACGATCGTCGTTGATGATCGTGTAGCAACAAATTGAAGTGGTTTGCGAATGATGAGTTTAGGGATGACAATTTATGGGTTCGGGAGGCATCATCAAGATTGCTATCGTCGTACGTTCAACGGTTAATAGTTGCGTTTCGACAAACCCCACGCGCTCAAGCCCGGAATGACTTCATTCCAGCGGGAGGCCAAGTCCTGCGCATGCTGCGCATCATAAATCATCAGCCTGTCGACACGGCTCCACAATCAATCGCGGTGGCGGCCTAATTTTGGACCTTCACGCGGCTGGTTATCAGCAAACAGCGAGGTTCCAAAAACGCTCGAAGCAACGCAACGGCAATCAGCGTTTTTCGGTTGCTGTACTTCATGCAGGCAGCCCGGACACGGTAAGAGAACATCGTCCTGCTGACGCGCCCCAACAAGCTTACAGCACGAGGTGCATGCGCCGATGCACACCGAGCCAAGCCGAGCGCAGCCGAAAATCGTTTTTATTTTATTTCTGTACCCATCCATTTTCGCGCCCGCAAATGTCCGCGGGGCAGCACACACGCTGATAAGACACCCCAAAGGCGCGCGGGTTCCGGAAACGTGTTCCACGCGGCGAGTAGCGACTTCAACGAAAGGATGGGGCACGAAATCCCGGGTCTCGGTTCGCGCTCTGCTCTGCTCTGCGAACGTGCGCCGATAACCTCGCCGGCCGAGGGGTCAGCGTATATGTGTTTCGCTAGGAAACCGATGCTAGGCACTGATGGCTCTCAATTACATCATTTGTTTAGCTATTCGATGCGATTGCGAAGACGTTGCCGAGCTCCGCCCATCGACCAAAAATTCCAGCGCGGCGGCTCGGACATCACCATCGCACAGCATCTTTGTTGCAGCTGTTAATATTGTCTTTTAGCGCTCCCGTAAACAGTCTCACGCCAACCGCCAATTCGCACCACCTATGCTGGGACTTCGGCTGTATATTTTCGTACGCGCAAAAATACGGCATGATGTCAGCGATCGTGCTCTCTCTCGTGTGTCTGCAGCTGCGTCGTGTCTGCTGCGTCGTGGTGCATCTCGTTGCATCGCCGGGGGCCCACCGGCAGTGACACGGCTTGACTGGGCCCGGAAACGGAGCATTTATGCAACGTAGCGATTGGCGGAGTATGAATGAATCGGGATCGGGAACCGTTGAACAGATGATAGTGAAACTGTGCGCATCGCGCAAAACAATAAACAAACGATAACCGACGACCAACGATCGGTGGCCGGTTAACAATTGCCAGACCACCGGAACCACAGGATGGCCACCGATTCCGGGTTGCCCTACATTGTGGCGGAACCGAGCTTGGGTGGAGCTCGTCGGAGGGGCCGGTTAATGCAATCGCTGCGTTCTACGGAATTTATGCGCGTTAATTAATTGGCCTCAAAACGTGGGCCCAGACGATGCGCGGCCGCAGATGGCGCGCTGGTGTGAAATTAGTGTGCCCACGCCGGCTGTTAGCAGCGGCCAGCAATTGTGCCCAAAAGATTGTCTCGGCACGATAGAGCCCCGATCGCCCCGGGCCCGGTGCCCGGACGGAACAGAAATCTCGTCGCGTGCCGTGCTCTCGTTTACATAGTTTAAGCTTGTTTAATCGTTAGCCACGTACTCTCCTAAGACCGGGCCGTCGGAACAAAAGGGTCGTGCGGAGACGGAAAATGATTTGTCGTGACATTATCGTGTTGGGCCACCAATTCAATTGAGTCCAATTCTGTGTCAATTGATGGCGCTTGATGTGCGCCACCGAATGCGGAAGCAGAGTGAAGGATATGGTCCGCGCTTAATTAACTTACAAAAGAAATCTTGGGGCATTACGTACTTATGCTGATCGCTAGGACAATGTGTAAGGGTGGCCACTGCCGAGATTTAAACTATTGAAGAAACTAATGCGCGATAATTGAGGGCGACGTCATCCAGCTAACACGAGCCCTAATTCGACAGCATCTCCAGTCCAGTGGCACTTTGTACCAAGCTGTTTGTTTGAGCTTCAATAATAGAGGGTACTGCTGCTAACCTATTTTTTTGTTTGTTTTGTTGTCGTTTTCGAAAGGATAAAGTGGATTTTGTGCTTCGAATCATCACTATGGATGAGACTTGGGTCTATCGCCATGATCCTGAATCAAAACAAGAGACTTAACAGTGGTGTGAACCTGGTTCTTCGGCTCCGAAGCAAAATCATGTCCAACAATCGGCCAAGAAGATGTTGGCATCAGTTTTTTGGGATACGAAAGGAATTTTGTTTGTGAATTACTTGCAAACTGGTAAAACAATAAATTCCGATTAGACCAGCTGAAGGTAAAATCATAGCATTTTAACAATGGCAAAAATTCATGGTTTAAAGTTCGAATTGTTGGAGCATCAACCGTATTCACCAGATATGGTCCGTAGCGACTTCTATCTGTTTCCAGACATGAAATAAATCATGCGTGGAAAGCGGTTTTCATCAAATGATGAGGTCATAAGAGCTGTGGAAACGCATTTTGCAGTCCTTCGAATTTCTTCACTTCAGGGATGGAATTCATAAATTGGAGTCTCGTTCGAACAAGCGTATTAAGGGAGCTGACACTGTACTGAATAATAAAGTGTATTTCAAACCATGAAATTGTGTTTTCCTTATCGCAACTCAAAACTTATTGAACAACCCAGTATTTGTGTCACAATCCGGCGTTTCGTTTCCACTTACGAAACTCTATCCGAAACATCCCAAGAAACCCGGCGGCCCATTTGGGAACCGTTGACAGATGAATCATTTGAAACAACGCAGTTCCGCGCGGGTTGCGGTTAAACAGCAAATTCAGCAGCATCGACCACCGTCGACGGGCTGATAAGCGGTTTTTGACGGCGCGCGAAACCTTGACACCAAACGTCGGGTCCCCAACTGTGGCCCAACAGTTTTAGGGTTTTTGGGGCCCGTCGATAACCTCTTCCCGGTGCCGGTTTTAGATCGCTCAGCTCAATTCACATCCCGTGGTAGACAGCATCCCGCTTCTGCCAATCTGAGCGGCAACCACAGTTGAGGAATTAAAAATAATTACACCAACAAACCCGGCTGAGGTCGCCGGGTGATACGACGGGTGATACCGGCCGGGCCGCGCTTCTTGACTTTGCCGCCAACTTCAGACACAATAAAAGGCGCTCCTGTTTTAATCAGCCACGACCGCAGCCGCAGCGCTCTGAACACTTATCAAATTCCGTACAGATTTGCCGCGCGCCTGCTGTTTGTGCTGATTCCGAACCGTGTACCCTGCTGTTGAACCCTGGAGCTGCCTGCTGCTTTTAATGCTAGGTTAGATCCGTCCCGAGCGAAGGATTAGATGTTCCACTCGGATCAGGTTGTATAATTGTATGTATCCGTTGTGTCGCTTTCCCGTTTCGTGGAAGAGCGCGCCCGACAACTCGGCCGAAAAAGGCGCACTGTGCAGAAACACAAACTGCAGACAGTGCACCAGTGTCCCCGGGAAAACGGGCGCTCGGGCGTCCCGGTGGCCCCAGGATCGGGTTCCTGTCTACTGGGAGCTCACTGAAAAAATGCCCAGCTCGGCAAGATTACTCGCGTCTCACGCGGTTCGCGCCATGTTTGTCGGTCGTTAGAGGGTTTTATGTTCGCGCCCTTCCAGGATAAAGTAGTGCCTTTGTCACACGGAGGGCTTAGAAATTGAAAAACCGAATTATGAATCGAATGCCAGCCCAACGTCGACCCTCAAAAGAGGGTCTTCTTCGTGTACGTAAAAAAAATGTCAAGACGACACCAATGGCCGAAGCCTGGTGCTGATGCTTCCGGAGGACGGAAGGGCACACGCAACATCCGCACGTCGCTTATCGCACTTCCAACGGCCCACTTCGGGTGGAAAGAAGGGTGTTAAAAATAACGCTCAACTTTAACCTCAATCTTGGCCCGTGTCGTGTCTCGAAGTACCAAGAACTGTCGACTGTCGAGTGTCGCAAGGCCCAGCTCGGCCACTTCCCATCGCAGGGAACCGTTTCCCCGTTTGATAAGCAGCCCGTTCGGCGGGCTCAAAGCTGAACCGACTCGCGAGAAGTCAACGATGCTGAGTCTTGACCGTAGAGAGAGGGACTGTGTCCGAGACAGACCGATCGACCGACCGTGCGATGTCCGTTGCTATGCCGCCCAGACTGGGCGAGGATGTAACGTGTCTGAAGTCGCAAAACTGCGATTATTTCACTTATGGAATGGCGTAAACGTATGGAATGGCTCTGCTAAAGCTTATCTCGTTCCTCTCGCAGTTTAAGACAAAATAAAACAAATTCCTAGGCTTTGGTTTAGAAAAATCGGTTACGGCTATTGGAAGTAGCTCTCAAGTGGAGCAAGAAAATAAAGTAAATCACAATAAACAGCAGAATAGTTCGCTATGTAAAGGCTGTTCGATGAAATACATCAAATTTAAAATATGTTCATTAAATTGAATTAAATAACAACTATAAATGCCTCACTCAACTACAAGTGGCAAGTAATTCAAAACAAAACACAGAAATCGAAGAATTGATAAATGAGAAATGGCAAAACGAATAATAGAAACGCTACACCGATTATGGTTAATTAAACGAAACTCAACGAACTTTTCAAGTAAAGTACCAATGCAAGAACACTCTTCGGAAACTAAAACTAAACATGCTCATGGCGCAACATACCGCAGCCATCGAAGGAGTCAAGATCTGAAGCAGAAGTACGGTCAGCACGGCCAGCCAAAGCCCTGCCGAAGTGGGTCGGAGAACACCGGAGACTTTTCTTCGCGCCCTGCTGCCCCGGGCTGGATCCCCCGGGAGCGAGTGGTCCGCGGGCCGGACCATACTGTTTCCGGTGGCCCGCACTCGCGTTGCGTTACGATCACGTCCGATCAGCAGCGCCGGAAACGGCACCGCGGAATACACATGCACTCGGCCCCACCTCTGGCTCGCACTGGTTCGAATGTCCTTCGAGTGTCCGAAGGATACACAACCGCGTGACACACACACACACTTTAAACTGGCACTTGTTCGCCGGAAAATGTCGGATGTAGCACTTAGCGATTCGCTGGTGAGACCATTCCGGACGAGACCAACTTCCGAGCTTCGATCTCGAGTCTCTCGTGGTGTCGATGCGAGATGCGCAGCACGCGGTCGCACTCCGATCGAATGTTCTGAACGTTCGAATCGCTACTAACCCGGCCCCGGTCACGATCCGGCCGTCTTGGTCGGCCCGATCGGCTTCGGGTCCTGTCGTCGGCCACCGCACGCTATCCGCCGCCCCGGCCCGGGCGTCCTTTGGCCACCGAACGGCCGGAAGATCAGTGCACGATCGCGACCCGAACCGCCGTCGGGTGACCGATCTTGGCTCCGGGCACGCTCGAGAGCTCCAGAAAATAGCCGACGAGCGGCGAACAGTCAGTACACCGTGAACGATCGGAAGCGCCGGATCAGTAGAGCTAGGTCTGCGCTGCCACAGCTCAGACTCCAGACCCCCCGCCCCGACCTGTGGAGTGGCCCTTGGCCCACAGTTTCCAACGCAGTACGCACCGACACCGACAGTTGAACCCCGGAGTTTACTTTATTCAGATTCAGAGTCCGCGAAGGCGCCTGGCCGGTCGCGGAACGGAAACTGAGCAAGTTTTCCGTGAAGTTCCAAAGGAGAAGTTGAGAAGGAGTGCGCCTCGTGACGACCGTGATTTGCGAGTGCTTCCATAGGTGACACGATCACGAACCGGTGCTATATCGTTGTGCCCGCGTGTGTCCTAATCAAACCGTGGCGAAGTTGTGTGCCCGTGAACCGTCGGCTTCTGCAAGATTTTTGGATGAAGAAAATTGAAGGGGTTTGGAGCTCTTTCTTCGTTCAAAACGCTTCATAAACTAGAACGTGACAAAAGTTTTGAAACAACGGTCCAAGAATGGGTCATTTTAATTAAAAACAACGAATGAAGAGTGTTCTTCTGTAGATTCATTATAGAGTTGACTTCCCTTTGATTGAGCACTGTTCTTCCTGATCCATCTAATTCTTCGTTAACTAAAATTGAAGCAGTACCACAGGGTCGCAGTTTTTCTCTCTTTAAATTTTAACATTAATTTTAATAGACAATTAGAAAACACAAAAAGTTTTAAACATGTGTTCGTTTAATGAAGCGTACGACAACGAATCGAATTAGTTGAATGTGTTCGCTCAACGGTTTCTTGGATGAGTTAGCAAAGAGATCGAAGAGTCGAAGAGATGAGCGGTGGCCTACTCTTCACCGATGCGAGCTGGATTTAGTACCTGTTAAACAAATTAGTACACGAGCGAGCGATATAAAATATGTCGTGATCTGCAGTAAATCAGTTCGTTAATATGCCGTTTTTTCTGAGTTTCCCATAAATTGATCTGTGTGTTGCTCGTTCGAGACGTGTGTTGTGTGTGATCCGCAAACTTCACCGCTGTGCCCGAATGAGTCCGATGTGTTAGTTAGAGTCCCTTAGAAAACGGATGAAATAGAATGTAGCCGAGCAGAAGGCTGCCGCCTGAGAAATGCTGATCCGATTTTTCCCCTTTTTCCCCCAGTGCGAACACTATTGAAGTGCGCCATTTTCGCGCCAGTTTTCTCGAGCAAGAAAACGTATCGCTGAAAGTAGTGAGCAGAACCACCGTCGTCGTTGTCGGCCGCGGAAAGCCTTGTGATATGGATGATTCGTGACTCGGTGGGGGCTAGTGTGTCGAACCAAGTTCCGCAAGTTCCGGCGCCGATTCGATTCCGTTTCCGGAAAACATCACCCACATCCAACCGTGATCGTGTGATAAGTGTGAGCAGAGAAGTGTTAGCAGAGATTCTGGGTTTTATTTTGTGGTTCCCGCGTTCCGGTGAAGGACGAACGGAGAGTCCCAGAACCGATCTCTCCGATCGACCGATCCCCCGTGCCATCTGCAGCCAAGCTGGCTAATACTCGCTGCTAGTCGCCGCCGTGCCGTCAGCCCTTACCGACTGTGGGGCTGTATAAAGGGCCACCATCACGATGGGGACCCGAACAAAATGGTAAGCAATTTTAGAGTCCCCGACGAGACGAGACCGCGGAGTCGAAGTCCGAGTCCCGACTCCGGGTTGGTTGCTAGCCAGAATGAAATGTACTCCGTCGGACGGTCGGATTACGCTGAATGTGTGAAAGTCGTCGGAACGGCGTATACTGCACCGGTAGCTATAGGGTTACCACGATCGCCGCCGCACGGAGACCACGGGGACCATCGTGTTTTGGGCCATCCGGATTTTCGCGCGAAAACGGTGGGAACAACGCAAGTTCATTTGCTTCAATCCATGAACTCACAAAAAAAAATCATCCCCCGAAGCTTCTATGTAGTTCCTTTTTATCGGAAGGACTGCGAAAAGATCGCATCATACTTTACGGACTCAATATAATATTCATTCGCCAATGACAAAAATTACCACAAATTACGATAAACGCTGGCCACGCTTCATTCCGCAGATCAATGTCCGTGCTGTCAGTGCCCGTAACGAGTCAATTACGGCAATGGTGTCATTAATTTCCCTGCCACGGAACAAGAAATAAGTGACCGCGGCGCCAGTCGAAATCGCACCGCATTCGCACGCGTGACACACGGCGAACAGGGTTTCCCTTTTTGGGAGCGATCGAGCATTTACATTGTACGTACTTTCTCCAAAGAACCGTAATGCAGTTTGAATCGGATGGAACGGAACAGCATAAATGGTAGCATAAGAATTTTTAGTGCATTGTTCGCCCTCTTCTTTCGCCTTTAGTGGGGATCAGCTCGTTCCCTACTGTGGCCAGATGTTTACCTTCCACCGAACGATCGTTAGCGAGACTTAGGTTTTGGTCCGATGTCCGTCCGTCCGATGTGGACCGAATCTTATGTTGCCAACCGAGCAGTGGGTTTACGAGGGTCGTAAATAATGTCACGATCGTTTGCGCAGGGAACGAAATGGTCCAGTCTGATTGATGACTGTGGGCAACGTGTGGTCTGTGAGGGAGAAACGCCATACACCATCACGTTACTGCTAAAAAGCGAAGTACTTTTGTTTTCATTTAGAGAAAGTGACGAAATAAGCGGAAACTTGATAAATGCTTCTATCAACATCATGGTGATCTGGTAACGGATGGGCCATCAGATTATGTTTTGTGTCTCAATTCGCGTGGAGTCGCGTGGCCTCGGTCAGGTGGAACACTCACAGCCAGCCAGGAGCCGACGAAATAACCAAATCACGGAAGGAGACTTCCAAACACGGTCGTTGAACTGGCCCTTTCGGACGTAGTTTTTATCGAATTCTGCAATCCCTCTGGTCTTTGGTCCGGGTCGCATCTGGAGCAAACGGAAGACGGCGTATCGCTCGCCACTTCCTCCCTGGCACAGAGCGAGCGAACCGCAAGTGCCCAGAGAGAATGCCCAGTCGTTGCGTCACATCCCGACGACGACGACGACGAAAGGCTATCAGGAAGGCACCCCTAGGAACCGATAAGACCCCAAAGGCGCACAGTCCTCTGGCCGGCCGGCCGGCTGCGATAGCATGGCGAATGGCGGACGAGCTCATGAATGAGCTCACCATCGCCATCGCTGATGTTAGCCGAAAGAGGAACGGTTTCTACTACTTAACAACCCCTCGGCCTTGCTCTGACTGACCACTTTCGGTTTCCACATTCCCGTTCCAGGTTAATCACTACCTCGATACTGATAGTGTGGTACGCACATCTGACACACGCGGTAAGTCGCTGAGTCGCTGAGTTTGCTGAGCGGATCCTTCGAATCTCCATTCATCTGTCGGCTCTCTCTCTCTCTCTCTCTCTCTCTCTCTCTCTCTCTCTCTCACTCACTCTCTCTCTCTAGCAATTCTGGACGGACCTATCGAGTGGTGGCGTTGGACTGTTTAAGCGCGCCGAAGCCGACTACCCGCGACAGCCGCAGCCAAACGTCGACCCGAGCTACAGCATTCTGGACACGGCCAGCGCACCGCAGGGTCCCCCGGCCAAGAACTGCACCGCCGGCGGGTGCTGCCTGCCGAAGTGCTTCGCCGAGAAGGGCAACCGCGGCATGCCGGGTCCGATGGGCCTGAAGGGCGCGAAGGGTGTCCGCGGATTCCCCGGCTCGGAGGGGCTGCCGGGCGAGAAGGGCACCAAGGGCGAGTCGGGCCCGATGGGTCTGCTGGGGCCGAAGGGTGACCGGGGTCGGGACGGGCTGCCCGGTTACCCCGGCATCCCCGGCACCAACGGCGTCCCTGGAGTGCCCGGTGCTCCCGGCCTGTCGGGGCGCGACGGATGCAACGGAACGGACGGGCTACCCGGACTGTCCGGCCTGGCGGGATCGCCCGGGCCCCGCGGATACGCCGGAATACCGGGAACGAAGGGCGACAAGGGTGAGCCGGCGCGGCAACCGGAAAACTACAACAAAGGCCAGAAGGGTGAGCCGGGCCTGGAGGGCCTGGACGGACTGCCCGGGCCGGCCGGAGAAGTAGGAGAGCGGGGGTTCCCCGGAACGCCCGGCGACAAAGGCATGATGGGGCTGGGCGGCGGTAAGGGTGAGCGCGGCGACAAGGGCGAGTGCATCAAGGGCGCCAAGGGTGAGAAGGGCTCCAAAGGCGAGGAGGTGTACCCTGTGAGCGGAACGACGACCACGACCGGGCCGAAGGGTGAACGGGGCGACCGCGGCGAAGCCGGCGAGCCGGGGCAGCCCGGTGAGAAGGGGCAGGCGGGCGACCGCGGTCTCATCGGTGACCGGGGCCACAAGGGCGAGAAAGGACTGTCGGGACCGCCCGGTCTGCGGGTAAGTACGCGCGCCTCGAAGGCACCACTTGCCCCTTTCCCGCTTGACTCCACGTTTGCTTGCAGGGCCGTGACGGAAACTTCGGACCAGTCGGATTGCCGGGCCAGAAGGGTGACCGCGGATCGGAGGGCCTGCACGGACTGAAGGGAAACGCCGGCCCGAAGGGTGACTCCGGCCGGGATGGAGTGCCCGGGATGCCGGGTATTGCCGGACCGCCCGGTGCCCCCGGTGGAGGCGAAGGACGACCCGGTGCTCCTGGGCCGAAGGGCCCACGCGGCTACGAAGGGCCACCGGGCCCGAAAGGGATGGACGGATTCCACGGCGAAATCGGCGAACGCGGCCAGATGGGCCCGAAGGGTGGCCAGGGTGTTCCGGGGCGCCCCGGACCGGAAGGCTACCCGGGCGAGAAGGGCGAAAAGGGAGAACCAGGATCGATCGGCATGCCCGGCGCGCAAGGTGTCCGCGGTTACCAGGGTCAGCCGGGACCGGAAGGTCCACGCGGAGAACCGGGAGCACCAGGATTCGGCGTCGCTGGAGGAAAGGGTAACGCCGGTATGCCCGGGTAAGTGCAGCGGGGAATCGGGGTGGGGATTGCTCTTACCGCTCCCAAGAGTTCAGTTTAACAAATGGTGAATAGGAACTTATCAAGCAACGCGCATCAGGCTGTGAGACGGATTGCATACTTTCTGGCGTTTATTTTATTTTCTTTGACATCACGGGCAAAGCTTTGTTTTTTTGCGAAAAATCGTTTCATTTCTCGTGCTTTGCTTCTTCGAATTCGGCATAATTCTTCGTCTAAGGGTTCTGCGATTGTTCAATATCTTCCAAACCAATATCCAATTTTCGAGGACCTTAAAATCCAGGTGTTTTTTTAGATGAATTCATCGTTCATCGCAGGGATTATGGAGCCTTGATTTCTCGTCATGCATTTCTCCCAAAAATTTATAAATGACTAACTGTTCCCGGCGCGCGTCGCTGCGCTTCATTTCACAGTATTTGCCATTTTCGAAATGCTCTTGTGACATGGTGCATTGCCCTGAGGAAGGAGAATGTTTTTCTTCTTCAAACCGGGTCTTTTTTCACAGATTTTCTCTTTCAGTTGGTCTAAAATGTTACAAAAATAATCAAAATTTATTGTTTTATCAATTTGCAAGTAGTGCAGTGCATCCGCTAGCAAAATTCCATTCGTATCCCACAAAACTGATGCTAACAACCAACACTGATGCCCCAACTGTTTAGTATAGTCAACGAAAGAAAACTTCCGGAAACTCACACAGTAGTAGCAGTCTTATTTATTTACAATATATTTTACGGATTGGAGTATCATAACAATTAGTTATCTGTCGGTATAGATTAGCTTTTCCCCATTGACGAGAGTAATGCATCTAATTTGTCCGGATACGGTAACGCATGTGGCGGTGGGAGAAGATTGAAGCAGAAGCAGCTGATGGTGAATATCTTCGGTCTAAATTTCTACATTTTTTGTTACTAGACTTATTTACAGTTAAGCTATTCAAACAGTTGCGAAACTTAAACATACCCTACATGCACGATTTTCCGGAGACCATTAATCTTAAAGTCGTCATCGGCTTCCACTTCCTCCATTGCAGGTTCCCCGGCGTCAAGGGCCAGAAGGGTGAGCGCGGATTCAAGGGCGTGGTGGGCACACCGGGCGACGCCAAGGAAGGACGACCGGGGGCACCCGGGTTGCAGGGGCGCGACGGCGAGAAGGGCGAACCGGGCCGGCCGGGCATTCCGGGCGCGAAGGGCGACCGGGGCGGGAAGGGCGAGCTGGGTGGCCGCTGCACGGACTGCCGGCCGGGTCTGAAGGGCGACAAGGGCGAGCGGGGGTACGCGGGCGAACCGGGCCGAGCGGGGAAACCGGGTGAACCGGGCGAACGCGGCTTCCCGGGGACACCGGGCGAGGACGGCAGGATGGGATTGCCGGGCGAACGGGGCCATAAGGGTGAGGCGGGACTGATTGGACCACCGGGATCGCCGGGTGAGCGGGGCCGTGACGCCATCATCACCGCGGACCAGGTACAGTCGCTGAAGGGCGAAAAGGGCGAACTGGGGCCACGAGGCCTCGAGGGGCTGAAGGGCGAGAAGGGCTTCCCGGGGCGCATCGGACTGGAGGGCAAGATGGGACTGCGCGGACCGAAAGGTGAGCATGGGCGGCCGGGCGAGGCAGGAATTGACGGGGCGCCCGGTGCCCCCGGCAAGGACGGGACGCCCGGGCGCCACGGGCAGACGATCAAGGGCGAACCGGGGCTGAAGGGCAACGTGGGCTACTCGGGCGAGAAGGGCGACAAGGGCTGGTCGGGACTGAAGGGTGAGCCGGGCAAGTGTGCGGACATTCCGCCCAACCTGGAGAAGGCCATCCGGGGGCCGCAAGGAGCGCAGGGTGAGAAGGGTGCTCCGGGGATCCAGGGCATTCGCGGAGACAAGGGTGATCTGGGTGAGCAGGGCCGGACGGGGATGCCGGGTAATGCGGGCCCACCCGGGGCACCGGGGCCGGTTGGTCCGCGTGGGTTGACCGGTCAACGGGGCGAGAAGGGTAATTCGGGACCGACGGGACCACCGGGAGCGCCGGGACGCGACGGATTGTCGGGGGCACCGGGGCTGGTCGGGGCGAAGGGTGGCAAGGGTGATCCGGGCCTGTCGATGGTGGGGCCCCCCGGCCCGAAGGGTAACTCTGGTCTGCGCGGTCCGAAAGGGGACCGAGGCGGTGCGGGCGACCGGGGCGAGGCGGGAATGCCCGGTTCGGTCGGGTACCCGGGCGAGAAGGGTGACCAGGGCCTCTCGGGACCGCCCGGCTATCCGGGCGAGGTCGGTCCGAAGGGTGAGTCGGGTCCGAAGGGCCCCGCGGGCCACCCGGGCGCCCCCGGCATCCCCGGCATGGACGGTGTGAAGGGCCTGTCGGGGCTGAAGGGTGACGTGGGGGCACCGGGCGTGATCGGATTGCCGGGCCAGAAGGGCGACTCGGGCCAGGCCGGCAACGATGGGCTGAAGGGCTTCCAGGGACGCAAGGGCATGATGGGGGCGCCCGGGTACCCGGGGGCCCGAGGGCCGCAGGGTGCCAAGGGCGAGATGGGTGAGAAAGGCGACCGGGGCGAGATCGGACTGAAGGGGCTGCAGGGCGTATCGGGACCACCCGGTCTTATGGGCCCGAAGGGCGACAAAGGGCTGGGCGGGCTGCCGGGACCGGCGTGTCTCGCGGGGCAGCAAGGCGACAAGGGCGACAAGGGCTTCTCGGGGCTGCCAGGCATGCCGGGCGAACCGGGGGCCGCATCGGAGAAGGGCCAGAAGGGCGAGTTCGGGTCGCCGGGGCTGCGCGGTAACGATGGCCTTCCCGGCCTGGAGGGTCCGGCCGGGCCGAAGGGCGACCCGGGCGTGTCGGGTTACGGGCGGCCTGGACCGCAGGGCGAGAAGGGTGACCTCGGAATGCAGGGTATGGACGGGTTGGCGGGCACGAACGGCGTGAAGGGTGACATGGGCGTACCCGGGTTCCCGGGCATCAAGGGCGACAAGGGCACGACGGGACTGCCAGGCATTCCGGGGGCCCCCTGCATGGACGGGCTGCCGGGGGCCGAGGGTCCGATGGGGCCACGCGGCTACGATGGCGAGAAGGGCTTCAAGGGCGAACCGGGGCGACTGGGAGAGCGGGGTGACCGGGGCGAAAAGGGTGACACAGGACTCAGTGGCCCCGTAGGGCTGATGGGCCTGAAGGGAGACCGCGGCGTGCCGGGCGAACCGGGACTGTCGGCGACGGCGGATGCGATCAAGGGCGACAAGGGCGAGCCTGGCTTCCCGGGGCCGTTCGGGCGCCCGGGCAAGGTCGGTCTCCCGGGGGCACCGGGTGAAGTGGGCGCCAAAGGAGAGACAGGGCTGCAGGGTCTGCCCGGGTTCCCCGGACCCCCCGGCCTGAACGGGCTCGCCGGCCAGAAGGGCGACATGGGTCCGATGGGTGACAAGGGCGACACCTGCCCGGTGGTGAAGGGCGAAAAGGGGTTGCCGGGTCGGCCGGGCAAAACAGGACGCGACGGGCCACCCGGATTGGCAGGTGAAAAGGGCGACAAGGGGTTGGGTGGGCTGCCGGGACCGATGGGTCCACCCGGTCCACCGGGGCCGCTCGGGCGCCAGGGTGAGAAGGGCGACCGAGGGGATACGGGGCTGGTAGGGCGCGCCGGTAAGGACGGCTTCCCGGGGCCACCGGGCCAGCGGGGCCTTCCGGGGCCGCAGGGTGAAAAGGGTGACCAAGGGCCACCCGGGTTCCTCGGCCCGAAGGGCGAGCGGGGCGAGCGAGGACGCGACGGCATCAACGGGCTGAACGGGCCGCAGGGCTCGAAGGGTGACCGTGGGGCGCCCGGCCTCGAGGGGGTGGCCGGACTGGTTGGGATGGTGGGAGAAAAGGGTGAACGGGGCCTGCGCGGCCTGTCCGGGCTGGACGGTGCTCCGGGCGAGAAGGGTCAAAAGGGCGAAATGCCCCCGCTGCCCCCGCAGCGGAAGGGTCCGCCCGGCCCACCCGGGTACGATGGGCCGAAGGGTGACAAGGGCGCCCCGGGACTGGCGGGCCCGCCGGGTATTCCGGGGGCGCCGGGAGCCCCGGGCGAGATCGGGCTGCGAGGCTTCGAGGGAGCGCGCGGTCTGCAGGGACTCCGCGGGGACGTGGGGCCCGAGGGTCGAGCCGGGCGCGATGGAGCACCGGGCTTCCCGGGATCGAAGGGCGAGGCGGGCCGGGACTGCGACGCGGCCCCCTACTACACCGGCATCCTGCTTGTGCGCCACAGCCAGTCGGAGGAGATCCCGCAGTGCGAGGCGGGCCACCTGAAGCTGTGGGACGGGTACTCGCTCCTGTACGTCGACGGCAACGATTACCCGCACAACCAGGACCTCGGCTCGGCCGGGTCCTGCGTGCGCAAGTTCTCCACCCTGCCGATCCTCGTGTGCGGCCAGAACAACGTGTGCAACTACGCATCGCGCAACGACCGCACCTTCTGGCTGTCCACCTCTGCGCCGATCCCGATGATGCCGGTCACGGAGAACGACATGCGGCCGTACATCTCCCGCTGCACCGTCTGCGAGGCGCCCACCAACGTGATCGCCGTCCACAGCCAGGCGCTCCACATCCCCGACTGCCCCAACGGCTGGGAGGGCCTGTGGATCGGCTACAGCTTCCTCATGGTAAGTTCCCCGGCCAGAAGAACGGATCGGAAGGAGGTCCTGTGAGACGCCAATCCGTGACGCTTGTTCTCGATCCTTCTTCTCCTACAGCACACGGCCGTCGGGCACGGGGGCGGTGGCCAGTCGCTGTCCGGACCCGGCTCCTGCCTGGAGGACTTCCGCGCCACCCCGTTCATCGAGTGCAACGGGGGCAAGGGCCACTGTCACTACTACGAAACGCAGACCTCCTTCTGGCTGGTGTCGCTCGAGGACCACCAGCAGTTCCAGCGCCCGGAGCAGCAAACCCTGAAGGCCGGAAACCTGCTCTCGCGCGTCTCCCGCTGCCAAGTGTGCATCCGCCGCTAGTGGGGGCGGGTTGCGGGTTCACGGGGTGATGGGTTGGGAGGGCTGGCTGGGTCCGAGGGAGGGCTCGCGGGTTTCCGTCGTTTCCGGTACGGGAACGACTCCACTTGATACTGCCTTACCCGGTTCGGTTTCGGTTCCGGTTCCGCCCTTTGGTTACGTTTACCTATTACACGTTAGAGGGACACACTCATCGAACGTCATCGAACACACACCAAAGTACCAAAAAGAGAGAGAAAGAGATAGAGAGAAAAGAAAAGAAACAAAGGTTGCAGGCAAAGTCAAGCGAAACCACTCAAAACAACGTCGTCGATACTTACGCGTCGTACGCACAAACAGGGTAGAAACGGAGCGAGACAGAGAGAGAAGTAGGATAAAGCCATCATAACAGGCAATTCGGCAGTTCCCTAAAACATAGCTTCCCTGCATCGCTTTCAATTCCTGCTCAATAAGTAATGACCACGGTTGCATTTCAAACTAGAAGGAAGCGTAGCGAGCCTGTCAAACATTACCAAAAAACCCGCGAAGAAGAACCGCCGGTGAGGCCCGTTCAGGGTTCCACTACTAACTCAACGCAAAATTCCTTATTAGATACCGTGTGCGGTACCGAATCGAAAGAGCGAACCAATAGTTTGTTTTTAATTTGTATGTTTTCGTGTGTAGTTATGCAATTAATGATAGTTACTAGATGTACGTTAACCTGCGTCCCAGTTTCGAGTAGCGCGTGTAAAAACGACAGCGAACGAAAACTAACCATTCTCACCATTCAGCTTCGGATCAGCTAACGGCGACGACGTTTTTGAGTGTTCTCTGCCCCATGTTTTGTGATTCCTTTTAGATAGAACCAAGCCTCAGCAACCAAGCAAGCCACCCGCAAACGAATAACAAACAAACAAACGAACAAAAAAACTGCCAAACCGGCCTTTGGAACACCGGCGCTGCCGTTTTTTAGCGTAGGGATGTAGTGGTGTCTCACGAGGGACGGAGGAGTAGCGAACCACAAACAGTGCCATTTCCGAGGAGTGCGACCAGAATTTACCAGAACGCAAACGGAGCAATTAATAAAACTTACCTTTTTAACTGTTTGCAAACTAACGCCGCTGCAACCGAAACGCGCCGTGCCGTTCGCTTTAATGTTTAAATGCGCCAATATTGTAACGTGTAACTGAAACCGAGTTGAAAGGTGAAAAATAAACGTCTTACCAAACACCCAAACACGTGTCGTCTCCCAAAGGTGCTGTCGATAATTCTCTTCTGCTCGAGGATCACGGGGAGTGTTTCGCGCCAAAAAGACGCGCTCATGAGTCAATTGCAACTTGCACCGAAACGTGTTGCATGCAACCGTTTGAACTCTTGGATCCGCGCACTCTAAACGCACTCGTTCGTTCGATTTGTGGTGGTCCGAAAAACCAAAACAAAGCGCACACTGACAGTTCTCTGTTTTGCTCTGCGGTGCGCGCAAACGAGCCCTGTTTTGTCGTCGGGAGAGCAAAGTAAGCCGCGATATGTGAAGTACTCGTTGCGTTGTGACTCATTGTGACCCCGGTTATGATTCCATTCCAGCTCTGGCATGAAACTACGGAAACGGTTCCTACCTCGCACGCTGCAGGATGTGGTGGCGACCACCTTCATGGCGGGCATTATACCGATCACGTTCTGGTTCGAGGTGTACGTCGTGATACCGGGCATCCACGGCGAGGGCTCGTGGTACAACTGGGCACACTTTGTGCCGGCCGTTGGCCTACTGTTCAACGTGACCGCCCACCTGCTGGCCACGATGCTTTGTGATACTAGCTGCTCGACGGAACTGATAGCGGTGCCCGTGGGAGCGACCAGCACAAACGGCGGCGGCGGCGGCTTGGGCTCAAAGTCGTGGCACCTTTGTGCGACGTGCGAATTTATTGCGCCACCCCGCTCCTGGCACTGCACGGTGTGTCGGACGTGCATCCTCAAACGGGACCATCACTGCGTGTTCACCGGGTGCTGCATCGGGCACCGGAACCACCGATACTTTATCCTCTTCGTACTGTACCTGTTTGTTTCGACCGCGTACGCCAGTGTCCTGAACAACTACTTTATCTGGTTCGTGCGGGGCGACGAGTTTCGCAACTGGACCTCGCTGGCGAAGATCATTTTCCCGCTCGCCATGCTCGTGATCGACACTTCGACCAAGCAGTACTATCTGGTGATCTATCTGATCAACATGGTCGGTGTGCTGTTTACCGGCGTACTGATGATCTACCACGGGCGGCTCATCCTGACCGGGGCGGTCGTCCACGAACGAAAAGCGCCCGAGTACGACCTGGGACGGTGGGCAAACCTGCGGATGGTGCTCGGCGCCCGATGGTACCTGGCGTGGCTGTCCCCGTTCGTGCGCAGCGACCTGCCGCACAATGGTGTCAACTGGGAAACGCTACAGAAGCAAACGCTTAAGAGCAAGTGAAGCCGAACCGCACTCGATAGAAGCGCAAAACACTGTCCAGTACCAAAGCCCTAGCGTACGCTATAGCGTACGCACTCTTTGTGGCCACTTTTTGAACTTCTTACCTAGAGCATGTACAAGCGAGCAATACACTGTTGTTTGATAAAACAATCTTTATTATCGAATGGTGCCGATTTGCGTTTTTGAATATACATATATTCCACGTGGGGCCAACACTGCTTGACTAGCGTTATGAAGGAAATCTGTAATGCTGTTCCGAAATGTGCCCTCCCGAGGGCACCGCAACAAATGGCACCCGATTCCGAGTCAAAGTGCTTCCAGCCGTGGTGTGGCGGCCGACGCTAGAACACCATCTCCTCTTCCGTGTTCGATATCATACTGGCCGCCCGATTGGCGCGCTGCAACTGTAGCAGCTCCCGTATGAGAGCTGCCTTTTCCCGCTCCAGCAGGGACAGTTTTTCGTTCTTCTGGTTAACCTCCTCGACCAGTTGGTGGTTTTGCTGCTTGAGGTGGTTCACCACTTCCGCTCCAGGCTGGTGAGCGTGGTGGTGATGGTGATGATGCTGCTGCTGCTGCGTGGCCGACGGTAACGGTTGGTAACTGGCCGCGGATGGTGGCGGAGGCACAGCCGGTGGTACTGCCGCCGGGGACGCTTGCGCCTGGGTACGACGCTGGTGCGACGGATGATGGTGGAGCTGGTACGGTGATCCGTGGGCCCCCGGCAAGGGTCGCAGTGCCAGGTTCATGTGCATCGGAAACCCACCACGCTCCCAGCTTTCGGCCAGCATCATTAGGTGCCGGTTCACCTCCAGCACGCGGGCTCGCTGCAGGTCCAGCCGTTCCTGCTGTGTTTCGGTCCATGTTTCCTGCAATCAGAACCGAACGGTAACATTATTTGGTAAGATCAATAAACATTTTTAGTAGTTAATAGTGGAAGACATCGATTTGCCTAATCCTGAAGATTTTTAGAGGCCACGTGTCTAACACCGCTCATTAAAGCCAATTGTTCAACGTTTTGTGTGTCGGGCGTTGTTTGGGCGAATGTATTACGTTTCCGGATGTCAATAATTATTCTGGGCCAAAAAGCATATTATCCCATTGCCGTGCGTCTCTCGTGTTGACCAGTGGCCCCAAGCCCCATCGACCCCGGTATCGATCAGTGTGTCAGTCCCCAGCATAACCCAGCATAACCAGAAGATTTCAGATCGTTTTACGCTACCTTTACGATGACACTTATTCTAATCCTCGATAGCCCGGGGGTTGAGCAATGAGCAGCCCATAAGCCCGTGGCGGTTCCAGGGTATGGATGTTAGGAGCGGTTGTTTAAAATAAACGGCGCCAATTGGTTGGTTGTTAACATCGATTTAACGTTCGGCTAATGATCCCCTTGATCCTACGGGCCGCGGGCACACAATGTCCCACAACTCACCATGTGCGAACCGGGACGACCGAGATACCGGATCTTCTCCTGTACCGTGGCCAGCTGCTTCAGGTACCAGTCGCGCGTCTGCTCGATCGCCGTCAGGCCCTGCACCAGAATGTCCTTCTCCTGTTCGATCTGCTTCAGGCGCTTGAGCATGTTGTAGTCCACGCCGTTCTGCAGCGTGTGGCGTCTCGGCTCACGGCGCCGGCCACCGCCGCCGCCTGCGGACCCACCAGCGGCGGTCTTCTTCGGATACATCGCACCAGGCAGAACGCCGGAGCGTGCCAGGGATCCGTCGAGCTGATTGATCGACTGCAACGATGGCGATGAGGTCGACAGATCCGTTTGGCCATCGGCAGACCCGCGCCCGGTCGCCGTTAGCGAGCGCAGTCCGTGACCCTTCTCCACCGGGCCGCCTCCCTGCTTCTCGTTCGCTTCCCCCATCAGCAGCGACATTTGCCAGTTCTGCAGTGCGTTCCGGATTTCCGCCTTATCGATGCCCGAACCAGGCGTGACATGATTATGGTGTTGGTGGTGTGGCTGCTGCTGCTGCTGCTGTTGCTGTTGCTTCTGCTGGGCACGCTCGAGGTTCAGCGAAACGCGCGGTGGCTTCGGTGGCCCATACGCTCCGGGCAGTATGATCGGCGGAGGCTCGAGATCATCGTCCGGGCTGAGCAGCTGCGGCATACTGAGCGTCTTCTGGGCCGGCATCGCATTGTTGGGCCGCACCGTCGCCGTATTGAGCCCCGTGGCCACCCCCGAGGTATTGCCGGAACTCCACGGTGGTCCGAGGGAAACCTTCGGCAGTCCTAGACCGTGCCCGTGGCCCGCCCCGCCTGCACCGTCCAGATCGAGTAGCGGTGCCGATGGGGGTCGCGACGAAAGCGACAGTTTCCCCAGCGTGGCGGCCATCGACGGTTTCCCGTCGGCCGGCGACGACACGGCAGAGTGTGGTGGCGAAAGCGACGGTGAGGGTACGGCGGTAGGAACTCCGGGCAGGGGCTGATTGCGGACCAGGCACATCTTGAGGCCGCCGCAGAAGCGCTCGAACGAAAGCAACCCGTTCGGGGGCGTCACCTTGCGCAGACTATCAATTACGCCGCTAGGCATCCCCTTCGAGCCGTCGTCCAGCCAGCGGTCCTCGATGTCGGCCAGCCGCACCAAACCAGTTTTCCGGTCGTCCATAATGTCGAACAGTGTGCGCATCGCGGCCACGAACGCTTTCGGCAGACCGTCGAGATGTTGGTGCTGGTGATGCTGGCTGCCTCGGCGATGGCTGTCCTGCGGCTGCCCAAACACGGCCATCGCAGGATGTTGTGGCTGTGCCAATTGCTGCTGCTGCTGATGCTGGGATTGCTGGTGGTTGGGCAACATTTGCAGCTGCTGTCCACCGGCGGCTGCGTCGCGTGGCAGGTGACGATGCACCTGGGCGGTCGCCATACCGGTTACTACTGGAGGGACGGCCCAGGTACCGTGGTTCAGCGACAGTATGTTCTTTCGATTGCGATTCGAGAGCGGGTCCATGGTGCACTTTCCTCCCCACACTAGATGTTTTTTTCTTCCCTTCTGGGAGATCACTAACCTCTGCTGGAGGATCACTCACTTCATTACTTTCTTGACAGCACCACGCGAAGCCAACTCTTCAACATCCAGGACGAGAACGTGACACATGACGTCGTGACTACTTTTAGTAACCCAGTTAGCACCATCCACTTGAATCCATCGGCAACGCACCGAACCACGTTTTGTGGACTCTCACAGGCGACGGTGATCGTGACAGACGATCGCGCGCTGCGTTGTTTACCTTTGATTCACCTTTCGCGGGCCACGGCCTCGGGCACTCCTGTTTTGCCCCCCTTAGCACTTGTGTGTGTGTGTTTGATCGTTTCTTTTAGTCTCCTCCTTCAAATCCTGATTCGCATCCGGCGCGCGCGCGCTCGCGAAACGAAGATCACAGCGATTGTTGGAACTTTCTTTCTCTGTCGCCTCCTGCTCCTGCGGTTCGCTCTCTTCTCATTCTCTCGCTCTCTCTCTCTCTCTCTCTCTTGCACACTGTCCGCTAGATCGCCGTCGGGCGTCGGTTCCTTTCGGCACCGGAGGTTGAATTCGATCGCCACCGAAGAAGGCGAAGAAGGATGCAGCGTCTGTTCGATGAAATCATCTCGTTCTCGATTTGGCCGACAATTAAAACTGTGACACGCGGCTTCACAACGCGCTACACTCCAAAATGGAATTCACGAGCCAGACCCGGGAGCCCTTTAAGCGTCACGTAACACAGCACACCGCCGCGGCAAATGACGATCGCGGGTTAAAACGCAACTAGCGCCGCCGGAGTCACGCGGACGAATGAGATCTCTGACCCTCTCTCTCGCGGTGGCGGCGGTGGACCAACTTTCAGTTTTCTGTCCGCTGGAAGCGTTCCAAAACCCCGTTCTCGGCGACACACACGCTCACACACCAATGACCAACACCGAGTGACCGCGAGCGGCGCGCGACGAACCTTCGAAAACCCGTTGTCCGGGTGACCAGACCACCCCAAGAGAGCGAGAGAGTAAACGTGGGCACGAGGACTTTTAGGTGTGCGTACTTACCGAACTGATCGCTACAGTGCCAGACGAAAAGGGTCATCGTTCGGTAATCCTATTGTGGGAGATTAATCGGCCAAAGAAGATCAACGAGAGACAATGACCAATCGAGGTGGAACGAAAGCGTGTGACAGAATTGGGGACAACATAACGAGAGAATTGGATAACCGCACATTAATCATAACTAACTGCTTGATCCTGTTTCCAGTTAATCAATGTTTAGCAATGATGTATGCGAAGGATGTTGCGACATCAGGAAACCACAACGTGACACGTGATCTGCCAGCCGTTTCTTTATCCCCGACTGTACCGAGCACGTCTCGTCCACCACGGTCTAGATCCGCGAAGCCCACAGATTGACCGCAACAACAGCAAAACAACGGTCCGAGGCCATAAAACTGAGCCAAAGGCCACGGCTATCCGCGTGCCAGCCGGCCGTGTATAAGGCTTAGGTCAACTCACGGAACGATGACCACCGCCCCAGCCCAAGCTGGCCCCGCAACCGTTCCAATCAGTGCCGTTTGTTTTCATTTGAAATTCACCCACCACCCCACGGATGTGTCGTGTTGGGGGATTAAAGACGACAAAAGAAAAAAAGAACAATCGTCATAAAACAAACAGAGTTAACATACAGGGGGCGGCCAGTGGCCCTCGGGCTCCCAGAACGCGCATAGGGCATGGCGGGGCGGCACACGTTGCGTAAGGGTTTCGCGTTTTGTTTAACCGATTGTTCTCGTCGCCCGTCGCACGTCGCACGATCCCATTTTGCGTTTGTTTTGCGGCATTCTCTTTCTTTATTTGCCTCGTGGCTCACGTGAGCGGCGGCACCAATCTGGCGCGAACGTGAATTAATGCTTCCGAAACCACATACCACCGCCAGGTACTGGCTCGGCGTGACACAGTTCCATTCGCACTCGGGTCAAGCCCGCGGCTTTTGGACATTTTGGTTGTATTTTCAAATAGTAGTCGCTACCTTATATTGCTCTGAAGCAGCTGGAGGTGGTTTTAATTTTACCATCATTTGTCAACAGATTCTATAATTCTTTATTCAATTGAATGCTACTAAGTAAACAGATCATTCGAGTGTTTTAAGCTTATTTCTATGTAGTGCAGGGATTGTGAAGGAATTGTGAGGACCTTGCAGAACCAACAGCAGAGACCGACTGTAGCAAATCCGATCGCTCCGGGACAGGGCTGATCGGTGCAGTGCCGCACCGTTGAATGGTGGTTGATGCTGCTGCTGCTGCGGTTTCAGCTTATCTCGACGGTTACGCAGCTACGCTACCACCATTATGCTGTTGCAATCAAGTGACCCGAGAAAAACAAGACATAACGACTACGGATCGGACTCTTTATGCCGTGTGGATATCGGATGGCCACCACCGTGCTTAAGCACGGCGCGGGCCCGTCAAGCCATTACGTTTTATCTGCCAACCACTTTAGCTCTCAAGTTCGCGGCGGATGCTGAAGGATCCATGATCTTTATACGTATGCGCTCGTGTTTGCGTGTGTGTGTCTGTGAGAGAGAGAAAGAGAGGGATAGCTTTATGCTTACGCCAAGCCTTTTTGATTTACGAACGGCACTTTGCCGCACACTACGATTGGGTGTTTGGAGCGGTTTTTCTTTTCCCCGATGCTCCAGACGCGGCACCGCGATGCATCATTCGTTGGCCCGTTCGTTGGTCGGGCAGAACTGGTTTCTTATGTTGGCAACCTATGTTGTGTCGAAAGGGTAGGAAAGAATGACTTACGGACAGACGGGGGGAACAACAAACCACGGACGGGACAGCACGAGGCACGTGGACTTTTAGAATTTTGCATGCCAATTTGCTGTGCATGGCCGCGTACCCCGAGAAACAGGCGATAGTAACACCGGCAAACAATCGCAACCACAGGAGAAGACTCTTTTTTTTAATTTCGCGCGTTTTTGCGTCGACGTAACAAAAGCAGAAATATTCTTTTAAGGTGGTTAGATTGTTTTATATTCGCAAATTATGTAACGCTTTCCGCCATCGCTCTCGCACGGCGGGGATCCATATTTAAATACCCACACGTAGATCGTCCAACAAATTAATGGCTATGATGCTGAAGAATCTAAACAAAAATAGCAGCTCCGCTAGGCATATAATGAAAAAACTCCCCGGCATAAATGCGGGTTACAATGCTTTATGGTGCAAATGACCGCTGCTCCGCGAACCGAATTTGCTCCCAAAACCCTTGTTTCGCGTCCGATGCTGGGCCGCACAGTAATGTTGCTTCTCATCAACTCATTCACATCGGGGCATGTTGGGCCAAACAAAAAGCCAAATTCATTCACGGTGGGAGAAAAAACAGCGTAACGTAACCGATGGAGCTTTCTATGGAACGCTCGGAACGTTTCCACTAACGACTAAATCGCCTCAATCGCAGAAATGGGCTGGTAAATGGGTTGGTAAGCCGCCGGAGCCGGAGCACTGGCGACGATTCCCATTGAAGGCGATCACCTGCGATCGGGGACGGCTGAGCGTTGGAACTCACGTCAGCCCACGGCAGTTTTGGTGTCCCCAAAAATCCCCAAAACCCCACGCATTCTGCCCGGGAGCCGGATTCGGCACACCAACATGTGATGACGGCAGAAAGAGGTGCCATGAAGCGTGTCGCCAGTCGTCGGCCGATCTAGCGGTCAAATCAAAACAGCGACAACGACGAAATAAAGTGTGCGGGCGTGACGCCAATGGAACCTGGGTGTCCGTCTGCTCATCTAACCGATCGGTGGATTTCTCACGGTAAATCGCCGCCGCTTTTGCGACGCTACCGTGGCCCCATGAGAATGAAAGCGAATGAAATTAAATGGTAAATCGCCATTGTTGTCTCCCTTTTGGCGATGAAAAGTGTGTCAGAGCGGAATTGCGAGCTTGCCCCGGGAGGGGAACCGAAACGGAAGCGGAAGGTGCATTCCACGCAACGAAGTGGAAAATGCCGCACCACTTCACATCCGGTGGTGACGCTGCTTCCGTGACCGCGAAGCCTTTCGCTGCGCTGGTCGGTGTATTGCGCCAAAACAGTATCCAAAAAGGCCATTCGGTCGTTTGGTGATGATCATTCGGCGGATGCCATTGGATGTGCAGCCGTTACGGTTCGTTCGGTTTGCGTTTTGATTGTCGTTAAGTTATTGGACAGGGCGAGCCATTTTTGGATAAGCATTTAGCCTGTTGTTTGTGCAATTGTTCGTAATGGACAACTCCCAGCTGATCCCACCGAAAGCACCAAATCGCGCTCCTTAGCCTACAGAGAGAAACCTCCACCCCGTAAGCATTTAATCGTGACTTTAACAACTATTGTTTTTTGTAGACTTCCCAGGCCAACGAAAATCTAATTCCAAAATCGCTTTTTCGGCGATAAAACCTTCGCCAGGAAAAGTGTATCAAAATAATGATCTACACTAATGAGGTTGCCCAATAACCCTACGCAATGACATTTAGCTGATAGCGATAACTGAATTACAGCTAAAACAGGCGCCTTTTCAATCAGAAGGCTCAAGACTTTCGTGTACACCTAATACATGCATCATTTTATCAATCCCATTGTGGATAAACACATGTTTCTGCGAACCAGATTTTAACAATAACAAATGTGTGGTAACAAACCCTTCAATATTGCTCAAAAGTTTGTATTTCTTGGACTTTAAAATAAATAAAAAATTCTAATCATGTCTCGATTCACATTCACGTTGATATTTTATTTACCGATTTAAAAAAACATCCTCTTGGCAAAAAAATATTTTCTTTTTACTTTAATACGTACATTTTTCGTACAAAAAACCATTTCAACCCTTCCATTGGCAAACCCCTCGGCGGCGGCATTGTGGCCATCGAAGCCGCGAGCCGCCGTTACCAACACGCACGCGGCAACCGGTTTCGTGGAAGTGTTTGTTGGCCCGCGATATCGATTGATCGCCGCTCGAAAACACTCATACGGCCATCAAGAATGCGACTTAAAATACATCTCCGACGCGTAGCCGCGAGATGCGCGTCAAAATCGCTAAGCGCAAATAGTCTTTCTCCGACGGCGACGGGACAAGGTAGACGCGAAATCCGAACGAAGCGATGGCCCCGATTAAGTTGTACACCACGCGCCGTACGCCGGCCGGCCGGTCTGTTGAGCTGACGGCGAAGCTGTTGGGGCTGGAGCTGGATATCCAATACATGGATCTGGTGAAGAAGGAGCACATGACACCGGAATACCTCAAGGTACGGCGTTGAACAACGTTTGGTATCCGGTATCCGGATAGCCCGGTATGGTATACTGTATCCAGTTATTCGGTTATCGTTCTAGATGAATCCCCTGCACACGGTACCCACGATCAACGATAACGGGGTAGCGCTGTTCGACAGCCACGCGATCATCGTCTACCTGGTCTCGAAGTACGCCAAGGATGACGGACTCTACCCGAAGGACCTGGTCCAGCAGGCGCACGTCAATGCAATGCTCCATTTCGAGTCCGGTGTGCTTTTTGCCCGTTTACGCTGGATTCTGGAACCGGTCTTCTACTGGGGCCAGACGGAGGTACCGAAGGAAAAGCTCGATTCGATTCAGAAGGCTTACGAGCTACTCGAAGGTTCTCTGGCTTCCGGTGGTACGGACTATCTGGTAGGCAGCACCATAACACTGGCCGACGTCAGTGTTTCAACGTCCCTCTGTACGCTGAACGCACTGTTCCCGGTCGATGCCAGCAAGTACCCGTCGGTGGTGGCTTACCTGGCACGGCTCGAGAAAAACCTCCCGAACTACAAGGACATAAATACCGACCGTGCCAACGAGGCACTACAACTGTACAACCAGAAAGTGGGCAAGGCATAAGCAAAATGGTGATGGTGGCCGATTTGTATTTACGTTTTATTGAACGGCCGTCTGGACGGCGCAGCGAATAAAACCGACAGAAGCATTTGCATAAACCGACAGGGAAACGTATTTTGTTGTTCGCGCCGGCGATCGGCGATCATAAATACTGCGCCGCGTTGGCTTCCTTTTTCCCCAGCACGAACTGTGCCAACTCGGTGGCACCGGTACCGTTCGTCTCCTCGTAGTACGGTAGCTCCTTCATGCGCGAGATCCATCGAGTGATTTTGGGGAACTTTTCCTCCTCCAGCGGCACGACACCTACCAGTGAGGAGATGCTGGAGATGCAGCTAAAGTCGGCGATAGTCAAGCCGCTACCGACCAGATAGTCATCCACGAGGGTGTCTTCCAGCAAACGGTACGCCTTCCGGATGTGTTCCACGCGGTCTGAGTGGAAGTATGATTTGCCCGAGTAGATCACTGGTTCCTGTGAAGCGAGCGAAGCGAAAGTATTGCAGGGCAACTTGATGGGGCCACTTTGGGGCCGCTACTGACGAATAGAAAACTTAGCCGCGAAAAGATCACGCCCGAATCAAGGTGGAGGGAAGTGTGGACGCGGGCACGCTTCACAATATCGGCCGGGTAGAGCCGATCGTCCTGACCGTATTTGCAAACGAGGTAGATCATAATAGCGTGGCTGGCGATGATGATCGTGCCGCCGTCATCCAGAACCGGTATCGTGTGCTGTGGGCTAACCTAAAACGAGGTTCGGTCGGGGCCAGCATAAGTTAACAGCGAAAAAGCGGAAGAAACCACCAGATCGTCACCACCTTCAAGAACTCTTCCATCAGCTTATCACCACGCACCAGAGTCATTTCTTTCTCGATCAACTCGAGTCCGAGGGCACGGGCCGTCAGCCTCACCGCCCGACAGGGGGGACTTTTCTTATTTGTGTACAACACCAACGTAGCCATTGACTCGGCCGGATACTGACGGGAACCGAACGATCTTCTGATCTTCACTGCGATCTTAGGCGCTCCCGCACCTGCTGTGGGGGCGAATTTCCTGAGCTCCTGAGCGGATCTGTGGATAAGAAGCAAGATAACAAATTGTGGATATAGCATTTACATGCAAACCACACAGTTATCGCCTCCGTCCACCATCAGTGAGTAATGTAAAGTCATAAAAAGATGTGCACGTATCTCTCGTTGAGAAATGAACACATTTAGAGCAACATTTGACCAACAGCTCGGTATTTTTGATGTTTATTCATCTCGTTTTGGAACTAGTAGGAACATTCTGTAAACATGGACGATTAGAAATGTAGTCAAAGAGATAGCAAGTCTTGTGGTGCGGGCTTCACAGATTGAAAAAGTTGGAGAGACACTTGTGGTGGAAGGAAGCAAATGAATTTGATTACATTATGCTTTGTTGTTCTAATCTGCCGTTGCGAAAAGCACAATAAAACCAATGCAAAAACCAATGGACCCGGGCCCATTTGATAGGGCAAAATCGTTATCTGAAGCGAACGAAGATCGATGGTAACCGAGGCCAAACGTGCAAAGCGATTTTACTGTCGGACAGCCAAAACAGTTTCCCACATTGGTGTGCACGACTGCTATCGCTAAGATATACATTTTTTCGATTAAAACTAATCGTTACAAATCCAATTCTATCCTCATCATCATCAGCGACGGCGATTAGCAGTTCCCGATCAATGCTTATCGCCCAGCGCCCTGTGTGTATTTTGCGGCAAAGCCACCCATGTTTACTTATGTTTCTCGAAACATTTTTTTTGTGTGTCGTTTCGCGTATGCCGCGAGCACAAACCGGAATATCATGTTCGGTTGGGACGGGTAAAAAAAACAAAAAAAAAACTAACGAATCTTAATGTCGCGACCCACAACTACGCCCGCAGGAGATTGCTGTCCGTGCGTGGACATAAATAGAGGAATGTTGCTCGTCACGAACACTCACACGACCGGGTACGCTGCTGTCGTGGTCGGCGGTTGTCCACCTTAATCATCAGTTCGAGTCCGGTTCCGCTTCGCGACGGTTGATCTTAAGCCAGCCCACCAGAAAATGCCGAATCTAGTGCTCCACACGCTGCACCTTAGTCCACCGTGCCGAGCCGTCGAAATGACGGCCAAAGCACTGGGACTAGAGCTTGACCAGCGGACGGTGAACCTGCTAACCGGAGATCATATGAAGGCGGAGTTCTTGAAGGTAAGAGTGAGCGGATTGTGATAAGAAATTCGACAGTTGTGCTAACAATGAATTCATGATCTCATAGCTCAACCCTCAACATACGATTCCGGTGCTAGATGATGGTGGCACAATCATTCCCGAGAGCCACGCCATCATGATTTATCTGGTGACGAAGTACGCGAAAGACGATGCCCTCTACCCGAAGGATCCGGTACAGCAGGCACGTGTTAACGCGGCTCTCCACTTCGAGTCCGGGGTTCTTTTCGCTCGGATGCGCTTCATCTTAGTAAGTGTGGGGCTGTCAAGGAACTCAACCAACCACCCAGGGCTAATCGGTTCTCCTCACCCACATTAGGAGCGAATTCTTTTCGGTGGCCATTCGGACATTCCCGAGGATCGGGCTGAGTACGTTCGGAAGGCGTACGGCCTACTAGAGGACACCTTGGTCGATGCGTACGTCGCGGGCGACCACCTGACGTTGGCTGACTTCAGCTGCGTGTCTTCGGTCACTTCCATTGCGGGTGTGGTGCCGATGGAAGCGTCGCAGTACCCGAAGATTCACGCCTGGATCGACCGCTTGAAGCAGTTGCCGTACTACGAGGAAGCCAATGGCAGCGGTGCAACCGAACTGGGAAAGTTCGTTCTGTCGAAAGCGGAAGCTAACGCCAAAAAGTAAATGCTAATGGGCGCTAATAAATCGGACGTGAGCGTAATCGCAAAAATGATTCTGCGCCGATATCTGTTTCTCATTCGAAGACCGCGAGCGAACCAGTTTCGTTTTGATGCATACATTTGTACAGTACAGTTTCTACGGGAACAGTAATGTGTTAACTGTAAGGTTGATTTCCGTATGACACCATCAATTAGTGCCGGAGAAATTTGAGAACGTGTGATTGATTTATAACGAGTTTTATTTCATTCGTTTAAAATATACACAACATGTACGATAAATTTATCAAATTCCAGATTTTTTGAAAAACAATTCAATTACAAAATTTTGGTTACTTTCGTTCTAATAAAAGTAATTAAAATTCTTTGAAATTAAAAAAAATTTATGGTTAGAAGCTAATCGCCATTAGCGGAAAGATGTTAATTTGTTTAATAGCCACGTTGTCCCATTACCGGGGGGTGCAATTAATCTCCGTGCCGGTGAGGAACCGACGGTGACAGGCGGGAATATAGAAGTGTTCTCTCCTTCGTTCCACTGCACTGTTCCAATAAGCCGCGAACGGATTCGGGCTCTTTGATTGGGGTAGACTGTGGCCGCAGCGACACTACATTGCTTTTAGTGAGTCAATTGCCGTTTAGCGCTAGCAGAGCGTTGAAGTGAACATGGAACAAGGACCGACACCACGTTAGCGTCCCAGTGCCGATGCCGAATATTAAGCTGTACCCGGTCAAGCTAAGTCCACCGGCAAGATTCCGTGCGACGTCCGCTTGCTAGGACTGACATTGTCAGGGCGAACCCGGTTATGTAACTGATGACGCTGCCGAAAAAACCGTACGTGTACCGGAGCACCAGGAAAGATTGGAATTCGGACGTAAAGACCACGGCCACACCGAGATGGTGTGGCACACGATCGAGTTTCGACTTCTCGACTACATCATTTATTATTATTACTTATTATTACTTTTTACGCTATTAAACAATTTCAGATCATAAGCTCAGGTGCAGGCGTTTAAACTGCCCGATGGTCGATCAGTTGGTGGAGTACCAGGGGGGGACAAGATACTGACAGGTACTGACGGAATCTCATTTGGCAAGGTTTCTGTCATAGGGTTGTACATGGTTAAATTATGTATCGGCAGCACCACCAATTTGCACAGAATATCCTCCAAGGGATACTGTGTTCGCGAGTCCAGAGTGCTGGTGTTGTCGTAAGACTTGAACACATTCAGTTCCTTGGGTAGGGGATCGTTTGCATCAGTAATTATATTGAAATCTACCGATTGGGAGACTAGGGGAACCGCTGTTACCAAGAAGGGGGCAACAGAGGCGAATAGGAACTTCACTACGCGAGGAGATTCATCGGGCTGTTTGGATTTAACAAGAAACCAACAGTCAGCAGGACTGTCGGTTGTTAGAGAGAACCCTTCACGAAGTGACACCCTAAGATAGGTGCCATGTTGGTTGGCGTTTGGGTTGCTAACAGAGGGATACGGGGGAGTATTGGTCTTTTTTTCCAATGCAACTTCGTGAACGAGCAGTGTGCTGGCAACCTGTTCAATCGTCGGTTTTTGCCGATCCACAGTGTTGCGAAGGGATGCCCGCGCACTGTCGAATGGTGTTGATGCATTTTCGCCCAAAGGGCCAAACCTTTTCACCTCGTCCACAAGATGGGTGAGGCAGTGGAATTTATAACTGATTGTTTTGAATTTAATTTTGTACAAATTTAGAAACCGTACAAAAAACTTATCGGCAAACTCCCAATTAGGCTTATAATAATTGGAGCTTAAAAGGCAAACGCCCCAATGCAAAACCATGTAAATGTCAAAGAGATCTTGGGGCAAAATATGTTTCAAAATCACTATTCCCATGTATTTTAGGAGATTACCAAAATGAGGGCGGTCCCATTGGTTCATACTTTTTGTCAGTGGCGGGAAGTACCGCGGAGAGCACTCGCACGGTAATGTAACTCCCTGTAACAAGGTAGAGCCGAACCGTAGAGTCTGCGGCAGCATTGCTGGTGTTTCACTGCCGTTGCCGTGCATAAAACTGTGGAGCAATTTCCTCAGTACACCCATGTGTATTAGGTGAACCTCGTCCCCCACAAGGAAATCCTCCACCATGTCCACTTGCAAATGTACCAATGGCGATTGTACATTGACTCTCCTCCTGTCTTCACCCTCACCAATTACTTCATCCGCATGGTGGCCGTCGTATTTTAATGCGCGGAACATGCTGTTGGTTCTCCGCTCAGCTGTGTTGATGGAGTACGACATATGCTTATCCTCTCTATGCGCAACTAGCGTGCATTTGTGGCACCCCATCTGTGAGTCGTAGTATACTGTCGCTAAAAAACAAAACGCCATTATGACACATCCGCCAATCCTTAGGGTTGTCCCTCCGGAGCTTACCTTTGATAAGTGAATGAACTATGGGGTTGCAATAGAATGCGCGCAGCTTAAGGAAGGCCCGATCGATAGCGATGTTTTCTTCGCACATTTTTTTTGCCTCTATAACGAACTGCTCGAGGAACTCCTCCATCCTTTCGGGCCGCTTCTCCCCCGTGTACGCACCGATCACAAACGGTTTCGCCTGTTGTTGCTTAGAACCGTGTACCCGGCCTAGGATGGTCCAAACTACCGTTTGCGGGTGTGAGGAAAGCGACACCTGGCCAACATGTATGTCTATGTCGACATATGTGGCACCGCTTTCGTTGGTATAGTTTTTCCGCAGTCCGTCCTCTGCAAATAAGTGAAAAATAAGATGAGCGCAAATAACGAAATGAGTACTAACTAAATACTAACCCAAGCCGCGGTGCCAGTACTGACCACCCTGGATTTGTCGTATCGGAGAAATTATCGTTGGCACTTCTAAAACTGCCCGCACATCCACCGGCATTCCAGGGTAGTCTGGTTGCAGCAAACATAGCATTTGTCTCGTGACGTTCGGGCCCAGACGGTTTTCTACGGCCATTTCCGCTATTCCCTTACAAACACGTTGAGCTCGGGCGCGCTGTGCTGCGGGTAGCGCTTTAAAGGCAGAACGCTCAGACTCCAATGCGTCAGGATCGCTTACGCTATGGTACTTTCCGTCGTCCGCAACCAGGCCGCGTATTATCTGGCCAACGCCTACGATCTCATCAGTAATCGCCGGAGCCAGCCCACTCCCGCTTGGCGTCGGATCTGCTTGGCACGTGCCTTCTCTTTTTATGTCCCGCTCACCCTGCATTCTTTGTGTATCGTTTTCTGGAGACGCTCTCGCTCTTTTTGATCCCCGAGGCGGTTCGTGAAGAGAGGACATCTGTGGATTAGGAAGCAAGTGTTGGAGTTCTTCGTCTGCAATTTTCACCAGAGGTCCACAGAACTGCTACGCTCCGCACGTTGTCGCTTCCACAATGCTTAATTTTTTGGTACGTTTTACCACCGTTTCAATTATGCAAGAGAGAGAAGAATAAGACTTACCTTAAGTGTATTCCAATATGTTAGATTTAGCCGATTTTGAACACGACAACGGGCTTGTTAACTGCAATCAGCACGCTGCAGTGTTTGCTTTGCAATAAACGTTGCGGTGTTTGCCGGATACAACAATAATGTCGCAGAAAATTGATATGAGTTAAGGGAGCGTTTGAATCGGTGAAAATGCTGCAACCTTTCGTTGGCTGGGCAGATTAACTTTCACAGTGTGATCGGTTTGAACAAATTAATGCAGTTTTCAGTGGTTTGTTTATTCGTGTTTAGGCGGGCCTTCACATGATGACAGCTGTCAGAGCGACGCTGCACGAAATTTCCACATGATTTCACCGTCGTTAGGCACTCAGCGTCATCAAAGGCCAAAATAAAGTAAAGTAAAGTTTTGTTGGCATTCGATTGGCGTTGAATGAATCCTTGAATCAGTTGAATCGTTGGTCGCTCACTTTTTTGTCAATATGATAAATGAATTGGATGATGAGGCAGTAGTGCTTATTAGTGCTGTTTTGTTATCAACGAGACGTTGTTGGGTGCATGAAACCAACAAAAAACGGAGAAATATCGGCGAATATCATCGTCTGTGGAAGGAGCTCGAGAGTGACGAAGAACGTTTCTTCGTGTACTTCAGAATGTCCAGAAACAGTTTTGAAGCCTTGTATAATCTTGTGAAAAATCGAATTAGGCGACAGACGACGAATCGCCGAGAGGCTATTGACCCACGCGAGAGATTAGCCGTTTGTTTAAGGTAAGTAACGAAACCAGATACTTTGTACCATTGATAGATATATGTAATCTTATAAGTAAACCGCTATAGCCGTTAACAACACGATGCGAGTCAACGGAAATGTCCTTTTTTCATTTGCCACCTGTTGAAAATGTAAGGACTGACAACGGAATGTTCCGTGCTTCTTTTGCTTTCCACGTATGTTTTTGAACATTTGGGTCATAATCGGAATAATCAATAGCACGGAGGATAAGTTGTAGCTACTTAAAATTTAAACATTTTATTTCTGTTTCTGAGCTTCTTCGATTTGTAAGTCACTTATTAACTGCACGATTGCTAATTTAATTTTTACTTGGTTTGCTGGCTTCAGTTTTTTTGTTGACTCTGCAAAGCTTGCAAACATCAAATCCACATCATCCGGCTGTTTTCGTTGTTGCAGATATTCTATAAGCTTGTCTAAGGGATGGGTTTTCGGCGCTTTAGAATGTCTTGATGAATCGCTATCGTCAAATGATACGTTTGATGATTCTGTTATTGTTGGTGATCCTGTGTTAGTGGATTCAGATCCTGCTGATGGTGGTGATGGAGACATGGTAACGGATTCTCTGACTCCTCTTGCTGATGATGGCGATGGAGAGGTAATAGCTGATGGTGACGATGGTGAAATACTAACGGCATCGAAGGAACCAGCTTCTGTGGCTGGTTTAAAATGTTGCGTTGGAATATTGATGCAAGTTTTGCGCGGTCTGCTGAATTCGTTCAGGAAAGATAGATAATCCAATTGTTTAAGCTTTGTTCTGTTGCCCATCCTTTTCGCACTCGTATATTTTTCCCGTAGGGCCTTCCACTTGTTTTTAGCAAACGAACCTGTAATACATTTTAAAAGTATTAATGTACCTATTTCTCTGGTTTTTATTGTAGATACTTGGCGACTGGAGATTCTTTTCAAACGATTGCTATTTCGTTCCGGATGGGGATATCTACAGTGACTGGTATAGTGGGCCAAGTTTGTGAACAGATATGGAACGTTCTGCAACCTGTTGCTATGCCAGCTCCAACGAGGCACACATGGGAAACCACAGCAGCGGACTTCTACAATCTATGGGGATTTCCTAACTGCGTTGGCAGTATTGACGGGAAGCATGTTAAAGTAATATGCCCCAGCAATACCGGATCGGCTTACTACTGCCACAAGGGATTCTTTTCCGTTGTATTGTTGGCTATAGTAGACGCAAAATACAAATTTCTCGTCGCCGACATTGGGGCATACGGGCGACACAGTGATAGCTCAATATTGCGAGACTCTGCCTTCCACAAGAAATACATCACAAAACAAGCGTTACCACCACCAAAGCCACTGCCAGGAAGAAATGCTACAACCCCACACGTACTCGTTGGAGATGAAGGGTTTGCACTGGCACCTTACCTGATGCGACCATACCCAAGATCAGCAATAGCAACAGACGACCGAAAAAAACATTTTAACATATCATTAAGCCGTTCAAGAAGGGTGGTTGAAAACGCTTTCGGCCTCCTGGCAATGAAATGGCGGGTTTTCGGCAGAGCAATCAACTGCAAAATCACCACAGCAGAGCACATCATTAAAGCAGCATGTTGTCTACACAACTTCATAATAGATGAACATAATCCTGGCCAATCCTCTGAACGCAATAGATTCGAACCCAGCGACACTTCAAACACATTCATACCACTATCTCCAAACAACAGAAGATGTACCGATGATACAATGCAAATCCGTGAGGACTTTGCCGATTTTTTTTCCAATAATGTATGAATAAACATTGTAAACATTGCATTGCATCAACACTGAGTCTAAAGCCCTTTATTTTTAATGATGATAAACATAAAACATGTTTGTGAACACTTGTACTTACTCGACACATTCAATCTCGTGGCTATATCCTCCCACGCTGCATTTTTTTTGGTTAGATCCTTGTAAAAGAAATCAACCGTATCGTATATAAACGGATAATTTCGTACTAACTCCGCCAACATTTCGTAGGTTGGTTCCACCGTCGGTTCCATTTTTGAGCCTTACACAAATGTTTGCTTTCGTCTGCACTGTACCAAGTTGCAGCAGGTAATAATAAAGGCACACTGAATACACTTTAACGTAGCGTTGCAAATGCAAGTAAGGCTCTGTTACGGAATACGAAACTATTTCTGTTGTATTTATTACCTCCGTTTTATTGTTCTCGTCAGTTGTTTACCTTTTGGCGGTTTGATTGGAAACTGCACACCGGCTTCTGACAGTTGTCCTTGTTGCCAGCACATGCTAAAACGATTCTTGGGCGGGCTGCCAGTTGAACATACATAACATTTGAAAAAATAAAAAATTGTTTGATCCACGTCGATGATAATGATAAACATAAACATGCCGGTGAGCTGTTATCTCTCAGCAACACAATCAACAGCGCTTACCGTACAATAAGGTAGTGGCGTAGTGGCACCAATACTGTTCTGCCACATCTAAATGTGGCGATAGTGCTAAGCGATATGGCAATGTTTGAGGAACCACTCGGGATTCTGGGCTAGTCACAGCTATACCGCGAAAGAGCCACCATGCCGAACATTAAGCTCTACACGGCGACTCTGAGCCCACCGGGGCGGGCAGTCGAGTTGACGGCGCATTTGCTTGGATTGCCGCTCGATATTGTTTCAATCGACCTGATGGCAGGTGATCATCGAACAGCCGAATTCCTGAAGCTGAACCCTCAGCATACGATCCCCGTGATCGCCGATGGTGGCATCGTTCTCCGTGATAGTCATGCGATCATCATCTACCTCGTGCAGAAGTACGGGAAGAAGGAACACTCCCACCTCTACCCAGAGGATCCGGTCACTAGGGCAAAAATCAACGCTGCGCTACACTTCGACTCCGGCGTGCTGTTCTCGCGGCTGAGATTCTACTTCGTAAGTAGCGGGGTTCCCAGTTCCTTCCTGGTTATGTAAGTGACAAGGTCCTCATTTCCGTCCCCGCAACACAGGAACCAATCCTTTACGGTGGATCCTCGGAATTGCCCCAGCACAAGATCGATTACCTGAAGAAGGGCTACGAATTGCTGAACGATGCCCTGGTGGACGACTATATCGTCGGGAACACACTAACGTTGGCCGATCTAAGCTGCATCGCGACGATTGCCACAATGGAAGCCTTTTTCCCGATGGGCGATCGTGCCAACTACCGGAAGCTAGTCGCCTGGATCGATCGGATGAGCCGGCTGCCTGATTACGATCGGCTCAATCAGCAGGGTGCGGTCGAGTTTTCCGAAATGTGTGAGTCTTTACGACTGGACAATGCGGCCAAAGGGAAGTAAAGAGCATGGCCGCCAGAACATTCAATAAAATTTTGCCTCGAATGTTTGAAAATCTACATAAAAAATCACGCGTCTCACGCATACTTTGCAGCGGCCATTCGAACAAGACGCACACAGAGCCAGAGTGGCCTAAAGCGGCCGATTGTTTACCAACAACTCCCCCTGCACACACAACCGAGCAACATATCCACGGTTCGAAATAGATATGTTGCTCGCTTGACCTTGAAAACGTGGCGTCCAATTTTGTTCGCCGATGGACCGTGACAAGACCGGGTTTTTTTGTTTGCCGGTATGCGATCGAGTATTTACGTTTAGGTTTTTGTTGGTTAGATACTCCCAGGGCATGTGCTAGGAACTATGAGCGAGTCCTTGCGATCTGTGGTCCGTCTTTCCATCCGGTGCAATCGTAAAACTGTGTGTCCGTGACACGATCATCTTCTGTTTAACATATGGCCAAAATGTTCTCCTCCGTGGTTGCGGGTGACGCACAGTAGAACCATGGCACAAATACTCCCGCAGTCGACGAAGAAACGAAGAAAATCAGATAAGGCACCCCACCGTTTGGAACTTTATTCACGTCTCGGCATTTCATCAGTTGTAAGATTACCACGTCAAGAGAAGATCACGGGCGGCTAAGGTCAGATTGGCAACACACGGTAAGTTGTGTTTGCTTTTCCCAAAACAGTTTGGGGATCAGTTGTCTTGACAGCCGCGCCACTCCTCCCGTAATGCGTGGATTAAATTAGATCGGTTCCTATGTTTAAAGTGGATTGGCTTCAAGAATAACATTAGGTCGATACAATAGAATGGCGCACTTTGTATCTTTATGCTTCATGGCGCTATTTAAACGCCGTGGAGTTGCCGCTTGGCATGTGGTGGGCCAGTTTCTGCCTAAGCAAAGATCTCAAATTTCCTATCAACACGTCCCTAAACAGACATTCACGGGACGCCACAAACCGCAAACCACACTCATGCGCTCCAATTTCGCAGCTTCAATTAAACAAATCAAACCTCCGTAGATCGTTGATAAGTGAGCCACCGTCGGTGGGTCGATCGAGGCCGATCATTAGTCTTTCGGCTTTCCGAGCATCCAGAAGAACAACGCAATGGAAGCATCTCAAAAACGACTGGTTCTTTACTACGACGAGGTAAGCCCTCCGGTGCGCAGTGTCCTGCTGACGATAGCCGCGTTGGACCTAAAGGATCGGATCGAGCATGAGCACGTGAACCTTTTCGCCGGTGACCATTTGAAGAGTGAGTTCGTCAAGGTATGGTGCCCCGTGGTGATGCTTTGGCGATGCAGGCAATAAGGAATGCGTTCCGTTTCGTAGATCAATCCATTGCACACGGTTCCGGTCCTGTGCCATGGTGACGAACTAACAATTACCGATAGTCACGCAATAATGATGTATCTATGCGAGATGTTCGCCGCCGAAGGAGACGATCTGGCCGTGTCCGATCCGGTGCAGAGGGCGAAAGTGTTCAACCGGCTGTGTTTCAACAATGGTTTCCTGTTTCAACGTGACGCAGAAGTGATGGTACGGTATGGTGAGTAGATTATTGATTTGTTTTTAAATTAATGATACCCATTCTAGCGCAAAATCTTTCGTGGACAAATTTCGCACGTTTGCTCGAGCCACACGGACCCGATCGCCGAGATGATCGACGTGCTCGAGCAATATCTGCAGCGCACAAAGTACGTTGCCGAGGATCATCTTACGGTGGCCGATTTCTCTGTCGTGGCCACCGTTAGCACACTGAATCTCATCTTGCCCATCGATGGTGACCGTTGGCCACGGGTTCACGGGTGGCTCGAAACCATGCGTACCCTGCCGTACTACGCCGAAGCCAACGGGGCCGGGCTGGAAAAGCTGCGCGCAAAACTGTGTACGAAAATTGATATTTAGCTAGAATGTGACAAACCCCCAAACGGTGACACAGTGATAATAAACGGAAATGGCTCACAATTTCATGTTCAGTTAGTGTTTTTTAATTACTTCATTGTGCATAACATAAACGCTCCGGTACGCGTTGTGAGTAAGAGTAAAGCATTCGTTTAATGTATCTGTTTAGAGAGGAGGCTTCTATTTTTGCGTGAATGCCACGAAACTGTGCACCGATAAAGTTGACACCGTCCTCAAGAAGCTTCTAAGTGTTGGGCCTCTTTATTACATACGAAATATACATAACAACCAACGAAGCCATAGAGGACGCCTGTGTGGGCGCCTGTGTAGTGTCCCCTACTGCTCTGCATTCTTTGCCCTCCCGAAACGCTCTTCGGTTTTACTACGAAATTCGCTACGCTTCACGCAGGTTCTTAAATCTCATTTCGCAAATTCACTCTAGTGCTCAAAGCAATACTAATATCGTGTTGGAACTCGTGGCCCAAAAAATGCTCGCGCTGGCTCAACGAGAGATTTCTGTCCGCTCGATGTCTGGTACGCTGTGCTCTAGCAAAGCACGCGGACGATTTGTACGATTCGTAGTGTTCCACATGAAATCTTTCAAATTTCTTCGCTATCCGAATTCATTAATCGTTGATCAGCATGGCCAGCAAGCAATGCAATGCATTATTTACACTTAAGAAGACTCGTTGAAACTGGCACCGTTTTGTCGGTTTAATTCGTTCACTTTCCCAATTCATTGCATGCCGTACAAGCGACCGCCCTCGGGTATGGTTGGAAAGTAATAGCTTAATTCTTACCCTATCGTACTACTAAACTCCGGTTCCAGTAGTGGAATCCGGAGGCAGAGGCAGCAAAACGTACCTTGAAACGTAATCCTATCGTTTAGGAGGCACGTTTGAAGACAAACGACACGACAAAAACAAAAAACAAAATAATTAAAACACATAAAAAAACAAGAAAAAGCTTAATGCCTAAAATACGCTGTAACCTCACATACGCAAAATGGAATTGTTTTCGACTTCTTGTCTCGCCTCGGTACTTGTGATTGATCCTTGGTTTTCCGTGTCCGTCAGTCTGTTCCACGAGAAATGGTAGATAGATGGAGCGGTGATGTATCGGTTGACGTGACCTACGCTTGTGTGTTGGATCCCGATTGTCCTATCTCTTTGTTGGAACTCTCCGCGGGGTCAGGGTGATAAAACTGTTTTGGTAATTTGGTGGTAATACGGAAGGGTAAAGAACAAAAAAGCGAACTCCGCACGGCAGCGGCCACACTTTATCATTTCTCTACCATCGATCGCTCGAGGGCCGCCTTCAGATCGGAATCGAACGTGTCGCCCTTCGAGTAATCGCCCGTAAATCGTTCCACGGGCCGCCCGCCGGGCGAAGTGCTGTTGACCGCCGTGGCTTTCTTTAGACTGCCGGTCAACGAGCCACTGTTCGCCAGTGTGGCACCGGACTTCGCTTTGGTTGGTGGGGCCGGAAGTGTTGCAGCATAGGGCCGCTGGCCGGCACCGTTCGCGGTGCCACCGGCAACAAACCCACTGAATGCATCGTCGAATTTGGCCTCGAAATCAGCGCCTCCCAACGTCGCACCGGCCCCAAGCGTTGTGCTGTTGTTGTTGACAAGATTGGTTGCGTCCATGTTCGAAAACTCGTCCTCGAACGACTTGAACGTTGAACTGGAGGGCACAGTGTTTGGAGAGACTGTCGCCAGTGGCGCTCGGAATGCATCGAACAGTGCAGAGTCGGTGGCCGATTTGCTTCCCCCAGTCCCACTACTTCCGTCAAACGCGTCGAACAGCTGGTTCCGCCGGTCGGCCAATTTGTTGGTGTTTTTCGAAAAATTGTCGTTAAATGCATCGAACGGATCGGCCGTCTCCGGTTGCGATGATCGTCCCTGACCGTTCACTGACCCACGACCGCTGCTGCCAGACAGTGTGTTGTTGTTCAGGCGGTTGACATTTGCAGTGGCAGTCTTGGAGTTGAGTCCACTGTCCGCGCTCAACCCCCGGTAAAGTTCATCCAGCTCTTCCATCGACGTGTGGGCCGATTTGTTGAACTTAGCATCAAAACTCTTCACCACGTTATTGTTGTTCAGCGTGTTTGCGACACAGGCAAATGGGTCTTGGGAAAAAGAGAACAGAAAGTGTGGTGCACTGGCAAAAGTAATGCAAAAACAGGCTTCATACCTTCCGAAACGGGTGCGGTGGGGCTGTCATCGGCAAACGGATCCTCGATGTTGAACGGATCTTCGTACCGATAGTCTTTGAACGGATCGTCCGAAAAATCCACCACCGGGGTCGGTGCCGTCACTGCCGGGCTGATGACGATGCGCTGATTCATAGGTGGTGTCGGAGGTGGTACGTTGACTGTGGTACTGATGCTCCACTGCCTAGCGAACGTAACGCCACCAGAAATCGGCACCGTTGCAGTGGACGTCGCCATCACCGACGTTGCAATGGAGACCGTGGCGGGCTTCAGATTCTACTTGACCGCCGCCAGACGACACAATTTTTGTTTTGTACGATTTTAAAAGTGTGAAAAGCAATATTGTATGACGCACGAATGATGATCGAAAGATGGCGCGCAGAGAACGAAAGTGAATAGGTTTAACAATACGGAGCATTTGTTTAAAAATTTGCAAATAAAAGTAGCAAAAGAGAAAACCAAATGCGCCAAAAGGGGGAAAATGGGCAAAAAAAGAAAGAGAAGGAAAAGGAAAACGGTTATAGATAAACGATTGGATAAAATTGGACTGATCATCAAACAAATGTAGCATAACGTATTGGCACGAACTAATCTCACACAATAAAGAAACCAAAGAAGTAGAGAGAAGCGAAGATGAGAAAAGGAAAAAAAAGGACAATAGTGCGAAAAGGACGTGTAATGTAATCGTGCCAAAGAAGAAAGCAAGAAAGAATAAAACGACTACTTTTGTCGGTGCCACGATCGCAGACGAACATAGGTTAAACCAGCGTGCGGACCGAGTAGAAGTTCACTTCTGCCGTTAGAAGCTTGATGATGCACGGTTAATTCGGATATGTTAGCGTGGTACGCGAGACGAAGCAAATAGAGTGTGTCCCTTTGACCTGGCCTGGAACCGGGAAGTCCTGCTAAACGATCGTTCCACGCACACTAATTTACCACTAGAAGTAGACACGTTTGATTGCGATTAACGCATGGAAGAGAATTAGTCATTAGTGCATTCATTCTGATGATACGCCCGACGCTTTATGCGGCCATGCGATGGAATCCGTTGCTAGTGTCAATGGGTTGCGTTCGATGAACGATCGTGCCACTCATATACAGGTGCAACACTACCCTTGAGCACAACCGAAAACACTCAAAGCCCAAAAACAAAACTAGTGTTTCAGCTTCTGTTATGTGATGCTAGAGATGTAAAAGAGTGAGTCGAGTAGACCAACAGTAAAGCTTGGCAATGAATTTACTACATGTATTAGATAGTACAGTGTAAAACAGGTTAGTGCTTTTATAGAGAAGCTGGTTAGAAACATAACAATGAATTCCACAAACACAGTGTTATTGATCGTGTAGAATGGGCTTAGAGTTTGCATTTCGTTTCAATATGATTTGCCTTTGCGATATTTGCCGGAACATCCAGCAGATTAGATAGATTTAGCTTTCTCCCGCCAGTTAAAGACTCACTGCTATAATAAGTAACATAATTAACTATGCATTGCACCATTATTTGGAATTGCTAAAGAACAACGTTTGGTTTTGGATGTAATTAGATCCGGCCCCCGCTCACGGGTAGCCTCACACGACGATGACGTTTGTTTAATACGAGCTATGGTTATATGATTTATCTGCCGCTTCCGCTGTCCTCGTTTCGCGTGAAATTGGTTCTTTGTATATAGACTTTTTCTTATGCTTTAATATCTCGAGTCATGCACCCGTTCGGATACTCTAGTGGCTGCTACTTTCGGGGTGCCACCAGACGCGTAATGTGTACTGCTGTGCGATGACCGTTCGAACAATCGGTTAATTCTAGTTTTTACGTTACGTTAATTATGTATCATTCCACCTGTGTCGAAATATTAGTGCTAGGTACATTCTGGTTCGTTGAAGTATTTCCGGTTCAAAAAGTAAGACCGGTTGAGTGAAAAAAAAAACCATTTGAAAACCTATTCGAAAACCTATTGAGCGAAATGATAGAATAGTGATCCAATAGAATTAAACAAGAAGACAGCTTGGAAGGCATCCTATAAGTGAATTATAAGCTAAACCAAGCATAACTTGGTATCACCAGACCGAAGCGAAAGATCAATTCCTATGTTGACCACTTTGGTCAAACAAATCGTGCCTATAACAGAGGAACACAATGCGCCACGTTGCGCATTCATAGACAGACTCAAAAAGAGGATAACAAACCAACTTCGGCCCTTCAAACATCGGCATGTAGTTCATCTATTTTGAAGTTATTTTCTAACCTCGTTCTAATCTGTCAGGTAAATATCGTTACTTTCGTATGCACTGTTGCTTTTGTATGTAGGGCTTCATAATGTCCCTTTCGTATGACTAGACGATATTCGTTAGTGAGGAGGAATCGGAATTTTGCTGGGTATTTTACTCTAATTTCGGCTCAAGAGTCAACAATGAATGAAAAACAATAAGAACAATCCATACATTGTTCTGCGATATACTACTTCCGATACTCGTTTTCGTTTGATTGGAACCTCGCCTCGAGTGTGATACTGCACCGACTTTCGCGATACGAGAAACGATATATTTTATGTCGAAGCCTCACTTATTCGATGGCAGCGAGAAAGAAACGGGAACGGCATGCAAACTGTAGTGGTCTACACTTTATCGAACGGTGACACTCTGCGCTTCCGATAGTACAAGGGTGTTATCGGAGATTCTAGTGGCCGTCCAACGTTATGGAACGAATGTTTAAGCTACATAGTGCATTGTCGCGTTATTTGGTGCAGGAGGCACACACTGTGGATTCTATTTGTAGATTAGTTTTCGTATCTTATACATTGCGTCGTTACTACGATGCCCGCTCTCTCCCTCTCGCTGCTCGCGAGTATCACTCATGCACCATGGTTATTGGTTAGTGTCTTAATAACTACTTGTTAAGATGATATTCACTGCAATGAGCGATGAGACGATAGAAGTGCGCAAGAAGAAGAGAGAAGAATTATTGTGTTAGATTATTATGGCGAGCGGAAGCAAATCCATTCATTGGTGGTTATGATTCAACTCAAACGCAGTTACAGGATAGAGGACACGTTATTAAAGCCATTCCGTACAAGAGGAGACAAACATTGGCTGTGGACTTTAATTTTTCTACGATATTTATAAACCAAAAACATAACAAATATACTGAAAAATATAAAATTAAGTCTAAAAACTGAAAAATAAATCCATACAGAGTTAACCAGAGAGTTCAAATAACGCAAAAGAACCAAAAATAATAGAACAATAAACCTAGAAGGGGAAAAAATTAGTGTATTACAGATAAGTACGATAAAACGAAAATAAAAAACACGGAAAGGTAAGGGGATTAGATAGCGTTTATTTGGTCAGTAAACTATGCTAAGTGTTAACACTAAGCCTATCGTGCAACTAACTCTACGCATCTACACATGCAGTTAGATCGTTAATAAAGGGTGCTGAAAAATTCCAAGGAAATGGATGAAGAGATAGAAAATGAAACATTATCCTACAAAGTGTAATTGCGAGTGTTGAAAAGGGAAACAATAGAAATTTCTTTCACTTGCGCTAGGGTAAACAATTGTCAATTGTAACACGCCGAAAGGAAACGCACGACGGTAAGGTAGTGTGCACCATCATGCATAATCGTAAAAAACGGATTGAAAGCGGAGTGCTAGCCAAACCAAAATGACCGTTAGCCAAACGCGTGCAGATTCCGTGTGGACAAGCAACGGAAAGACCCGGCCGGCCCGAAGGGCGGTGGCAACAGTGAGCGATAGGGGCGATGGCGATCAGTGGAAAAAGATAAACACAAAAACACAGACAAGAACTTGCGACTTATTCGGCCGGAACAGGCCGGAATCATCGGCGCTCCGGCGGTCAAGTCCACCTGGGTTTCGTGCCAAAACGATAGATAAGCTCATTGTTGATAACTACCTTATTGTCGAAGTCGGCAAAGTTGGCGAAGCTGCCACCGCCGCTACTATCACCGAAGGCATCCGACGCCGGTGGTGCAGGTTTGGTAGGTGTAGGACCCTGCAGGGAGGACCCGGGGAGACCGTTTACGCGCGTGTGTGTGTGTGTATTTGTTGAACAAATTACAAAGGTTAGGAAACAGATCAGTGAGGGTGTGTCAGTTTTAGATACAAATTGCAAGTTGTGGTTAATTGAAGAAGTACAGAAAGAGAAGAGATAGAAAGTAAGAAAGAAAATCAATCACCCAATGTGAGAATCGTAACTACAGCAAAGACGTGAACTGTTATCGTATCGTAAGCAAAACGTTACCTGCATTGGCCGTGGTGGAGCCGGCCGCGGTGGAGGTTGCTTTGCCTTTTTCGGTGGTAGTGCCGGGCTGGGAGATTCCGGCCGCGGTGGAGCAACCGATCGGCTGGGACTGGGTGTAAGCGCATGCCCGGTGGTAGGTGCGTGCAGAATGGCAAACGGATCACATCCAAACTCGTCTTTGGCGGCCTAAAACAGAGCGAAGAGTAAGTGAGTGCGTGCGACACGAGCCCCCGGTTCGTGCAAGATCTTTACCGCTTCCGTGCCACCACCCTTTCGCTCGGCAAACGGATCAGCGGCGGACGCTGCGAAGGGATCGGCAGTGTGCGATTTGTTGCCAGCCATGGTCGAATGGTCGAATGCTCCAAATCCTTCGTCACCGAACCCGCCGCCACTGACACCGTGTGAACCCGAATCGAACTGGGTCGCGAACCCGTTCGTCTTAAAGTCATCACCAAACCCGGTCTCGGCCTCAGCGGCACTGAATCCGTTCGCCCTGTTGTCCCCGAATGGATCACGCTTGTTGGCGTTCTCCACTTCTTTGTCCTCGAGCGCTTGCTTCGCTTCGCGGAACTCGGGCTCGATCTTGAGCGAGTAATCCGACACCAGAATCGGATCATTATCTTCGATTGCCGTTCTGAACATCGACAGGGCATCGGTCATCTGCCGCTTGTACTCCTGGATCTGGCTGAAAACGGCCTTCACCTGGCTAATTTCGAGTTGCGTGTCCTGCAGCTGCGAGGTAAGCTGATCGACCTCTCTGGTGCAGGCGTGATAGTCCTTCTCCAATGCCTGCTCCTCGTCCTTCAGTTTCTGCAGCTCGGAACGGCGCGAGTCCAGCTCACCTTCTTGCTCCTTGAGTGTGGCCTCCTGCTTCTGGCACTGGTCACGAATTTTGTTCACCTTTAACCAAATCAACGTATATTAGTATATATCGCCATAAGTGGACAATTTAACCCGGTGGCCCATCGGGCGCTCCGGTCGGGCAAACAGCTCTGAACATTGAACATGGCAGGTTCTGACGGGGGAACAAGGACAAGGATGGGAACTGGGGATCAAGGAAAACGAAATCATCACAGTCCGGCCAAAAAACGAACAGCAGAGGGCCGCCGAAAGGGCCGTAAATAGAGGTCATTTTTGTTGCTACAATCAACAACAAGTTTCGATGTTTTTTTAGACACACGAACTGTCGCACTACCATCATCCATCACCAACTTTTGAACACTAACTGTCGCCGCTTGCCGTAGAAGACCGAACATATTCGACGAAGAAAAAGGAAAACGAGTCATTGACGACGATCGAATCGGACCGCGGAGATCGCGCAGCAAAATAACATAAAATCAATCGAATTTAATGCGACACAAACACAGTTCAAAGATGAGGCTGTGAAGAGCGAATGATTGAGGTACAGATTGAACGATCGAGCTCGATCAGTGCAACATCCAATTGAATATTTATCTTTTTTTTACAATTTTGACCGGACAACAACGTACAACAGAAAACAAGATACATTTCTGGACCACCGTTAACCCACCACCAGGGAGAGGGCAGAGTTCGAGGAGAGATTGAAACTGAAGGATTACACTAAGCAAAACAAAAGTAGAAAATAAAGCCACACCTAGTGTTAGTAAACTCAAAACCAACGCACCTCAGCCAGATACCAATTCATAAAGAAACATACACGAAACATGGGCAAACAAACGGAAAAGCGTGGAACAAAAAAGGGTAAATCATAAAATAAAACCAACCTGTTCACGGGCGTCACCGATACTGCGTTTTACCGCCAGCACGGCCTCATCAACGTCTGCTTGCTGAGGGCAGAGGCAGGCGAATGTTTCGTGCACACGATAGAGCGACAGGTCACCCGTGGTACCCGAAAAACACTCCCCCGGAGAGCGGAGTTGGTGTGAACCACAACACAAGCAGATTGCAAACGAAATTTGGTTTTGCATAGCGAGACAGTTGTTAAATCGGACAATTGCAATAACGTTGCGGAGCGAGGGTGACCAATTTTGGTAAAATTATCACACGAAAGGGTAAAAAGAATCGAGATGTAAATTAGTTACTATTTAATTCTGATTAATGTTAGCCTGGGTTAGCAATGGAATGCCTTTGGCACGTTGAATAGGACACTTTCTTGACGAGTGTTGTCGCACCGTAATAACGCCAGCATATTAATGAGTAGACACCGGACACGAATAAAGATTGACGCACATGGCAGGGACACAGTAACGCACACGGAGAAGTCGCTCGAAATACGTCGATGGTTAGAGTGTTTAGATTCTTCCTCAGTAGACAGAGGTTCGGTAGATATTTTGTAGTTCCAATTATTGTTAATGTGTTAACAAAATTTTTTGATCTTCTAGCGACGAGTTAGATGCTTAAAAGGTGGGTAGAATTTAGTTGGTTAGTAGCGAGCCGCAGTGTCTTCCGGAAATTTCATGTTTCACGTTTTCTTTCGGTGCATCTCCACAAACCGAAGTGCTTCAGTTGCAAATGCTTTCGTTGAACAACCTTATTATTCACGTCGATGTTAGTCCGAAAAAGTTCCACTCGAAAGAAGTGATAAGATAAAGCATACAGATGATGTTATCGAAACGTGAAGCGTTACTTGAAACGAGCAATTTGTTTGGTATTTTGATAAGTCTATGTTAAATAAATAAAGATAAAACACAAGTTCAACCGAGTGATGCAGTGGCCACTATGCAATTTGCATAAAGGGGCCACAAAACAGACTCCGGCAGCGGGATTAGGCAATAGATTTTGGATTGTCGAGAAAACCCTGTCACCATCACCAACTTACTTACCTGATTCTTGAGATCATCCAGACGCTTCTGAGCTTCACCTTTTTGGTTTTCCAGCTGCTTCAGTGTGGCCGTCAGTGTGTCCAGTTCGCTCTGAAAAAGGTAAAAACGCACCATTAGCCTTCGAACTGACGTGCATTCCCACGCTGAAGGAATTCTGGATTCGGAGACTCACTTGCAAACTTCTCAGCTCTCCACTCTTGATTCGCACGTCGGCCTCCTTCTGCGCTACTTCCTGCTCCAGCAGGCGACGTTCTTTGGCCAGCTCTTCTATCTCTTTGGAAATCATCTCCAGTTCCGGATTGCTGTAGGTCGGTTGCGCCGGTTCCTGGGAAGGGTGAACCACATAAGCACCTATCCAATCTACTAGTCGGACAAAAAGGGAACCACGTCCACACGTACCTGAGCCTGAATGAGTGAACTTTTTCTCAAGCTGGGTGGCACCATGTTGGGGGCCAACGATTGCGGTGGATCGATACCCTTCTTGGCGCGATCGACGAACCACATCGCCAGACAGAACTCTTCCAGCTTCAGTTTCCCCGACTGGTGCGTATCGCAGAGCGCCCAGATGTGAGCGAGTTTGTTTTGCGCCACGCCCGACTGCAGAAACACATCCTTAATCTCGAGACCCGACACGAGCCCGTCCCGATCGGTGTCACTTTTGTTGAAAATTTCCTCATACTTGCAGCGCTCCAGCGGCGAAACGACCCAACTGGTCACTTCGATCGGACCGGTGCTACCCGGCAGAAGGGGAACCAGCGGAACGGGCGGAATCATCGGTGGAATGGCACCGGCGGACGGTGGTCGGTTGAGCGCTGCCGGAAGTGGTGGCACAACCGGTGGTGGTGCAATGTCGGTCGGAAAGTTGGCCACGAAGCCATCTCCGCCGAAAGCATCGAACGAACCGTTACCATTCGTCGCTGTTCCGGGGGCGGCATAGTTGCGTTGTAGCTGCGGCGGAAGCACCGCCGGAATGGCACGCTTATCAAGCGCCTCGTACACCAGGTGCATGGCCACACAGAACTCGTGCTTGTCCAGGCTACCGTCCCGGTCCTGGTCGGCCAAATCCCAGATGCGGCCGAGCGTCAAGACTGGTAGCTTCGAGTTCATGAGCGTGTTGCGGACCTTCGCGCCGGGCAACAAACCATCCACTGGGCCCAGCGAATCGAACAGTTGTTCGTACTGCTGGCGTTTTTCCGGGCGCATCGACCAGTCGGTACTTTCGGGCGGGAGCATTTTTACTTGAGCTGGAACCTTGGGCAAGTCACCCTGAAGGCAGAGGAAAGAAAATAGGGTTTTAGGGCGCGCAATTTGGACAATCAAGCGGACTATACTTACCACTTTCGGTGGTTTCGATAGTTCTTGGTAAACGTTTTTGACGTTCATCTCCGAACCTTCCTGTGCCAGACCGATCAGCTTGAGCGACACGAAGAAGCCCTCCTTTGTAAGGAACCCGTGGCCGTTCGGATCCGACAACTCCCAGATGCGACTGAGCACCACGTCGCTGAGACCGGATCTTTTGAGGAACTTGGCCGCAGGCATTGCTGGTATTTCGTTCGTTTCCTGGGGGTCAAGCTGTGACAAAAAGGAGCAATCCGTTAGACTATTTTTAACGCATCAAGAAGATGTGAATAATTAGGCGAATCCAAATAATCACAAACAAGTATGAAATGGACAAATCAAACCATGCGTTTTCTGTGTATCGTAAATTTAAAATGTACGCATTAAATATAAATCCAATAAAATGAAGAAGTTATTTTAACAACGTTGCTCTCTTTTGGCGTTTAATTAGTTCAATTATTATTCGGAACTTGTACCCGTCCATGTTCACCGTCTCCGCCAGAGAAGAATTCGCTCTGTTTCCTTTTTCGTTTAGACGTGAAACGTCCAGATACGTGACGCATTGTTCGATGTGGCGCTTCATAAGGAGTGCCACCCAAGCTGAATGGTCCTTGGAGCCAACTTCCTGTGGTCGCTTCGCAAGACCATATTTATTCGAATCAAGTAACCTGCGCTTCATTGCTAGCCTAGATTCGCAACCAACTCACCTGTTTGTAGTAGGCCTCGTATATGAGGATGTGAGATCCTGCGATCTGCCGTCGAAGGTCGTCGTATTGCACGTTGAAAAGATCCGAAAATAAACGAAAGACATGTCGAGAACGTTAGTTAAATCAGAAAATAAAGGTTTTTCTTCTGGAACAGCACTGCGAACAACATTGCATCACAACAAAATATATTTTCTTGTCTGTCTGTTAATGGCTATTTTGTCTTCCATTCTTCCTGCAGCTGGAAAGCCAAGGATAAGGGTAAGGAATTAAGGTGTTTCTCTATTTTGCGACACACTCTTGCACACAACACTCAATGCTGGCACATTCCTTTGCTCTATCCCGCTTCCTGCCCCGAGACAAGTGGCGCTCAACTCCTACACGCGCGATACTGTGTTTTTTCGTTTTCTTTTTCACTGATAAGCGTAAGGGCGTAGTAAAGCACGGTCTGTGAATGTGCAGTTCCGAAACAATCGAGCCGTTTCTTTGTGGGTAGTATAAGTATCTTCAAGCCCACCACACTTCCCCTGGCCCGAATCAGCGGCCACTTGTTATCGTTGGTCAGGATTATGCAAAAGTAAAAAGTTGCGTGGAACGACATGTTGGTTTCGTGTTTCGGGCAGGGCAGGAAGGGCCGTTGAAAATTACCTTCACGATGTCGGTCATGATGATGGTCGGTAGTATTTCAGCAAGAAACCACGAAACAACACACGATGCGCAATCGTAATCGATCCGTAACAAGCGAGAGACACGGTACAATTTCTTCAGGCGGACGATGTTTCCCGTGTCCTTGTCTTCACGCAAACGAACACACCCACCAGCAGGACGACTGCGATTTACGATTGCCTCACAATAATACTGTAGCGCGTTTGGGGCGCCTGTTTCGCGTTAATCCTTCACTTTTGCTAGCCACTTCGCGAAGCCTGTGTAATCAGGATTAGGATTTCTTGCTTGGTCGCTCCTCCTGCGAGTAAAACCTGCGAGCGTGCACACGCACTTTTCGCTTCCCGTTTCTACGTGCGGCCTACGGTTGCTTGGTTGACAGCACGGTCGATACAGTTGTCTCCCTCGCGCCAATGCTCGCAAGCGCAGCCGTCAATCGATATTTGTTAGTTTGTCCTGCTCACACAGAGTTCTCACAGCCAGCTGTCAGCGATTTGACACTTCCCAACGGGCGGCTGAAATACGGTAATGTTTTGAATTTTTTCGAATGCGCACAATGGGAAAAAATGCAATCTGATTCGCTATTGAATTTCAAAATCTCATTTTTTTATTCCTTCACTTTTTTAGTGCGTTAGTTTAGAAAATTAATGGTACAGCCTTTGTAAAAAACGAAGCAAAACAAGGAAAATAAAATTGCAAATGCGTCAAGACACTTAAAACCTAGAGAGGTCCAATTCGGCACAAGTTATTGCTATCGGGTATTACCACAGCCCACGCACTCGCCGTTGGCGAGTACAGAAGCGACCAGAAAGTAGGTGGAACAAATTGAGTCACATACTAATGTTACAGCTTTTCGTTGTTGCACTTGGAACCCATTGGAATCACATTCAGAGCAGCGTAAAGTAACATTGTTCGATAAGAAGGGTGGCAGGCGGAGGGATTTTCGTGGCGCGCTGGCACCATTAGTGGTGGTGACCGAGCGTAAGGACGAGCGGCGCCAAAGCGCCCAAAATGAGCAATGCCAGCTCACAGTTGCGCAGTCCTCCAGGACCTCCGGTGCCAGCTCCGGCTACCGGTTTCCCGGTGACAACATCGGTCGTGCTCGGTGGCTGTTGTTCAAGTAGGCTGTAGTTTCCGTGATGCCCATGGCCGTGCCCGTGGTGACCGTGGCCACTGCGCTGCGTAAGTTCCGGCAGTACGTGCACCGTCGCCACGTACAGGAACGTTCCGGCCGAGAAGAGCATCGCGATTCCGGTCGCGTTCAGTGATTCGAGCGTTTCCTTCTGCTCACTGCCAATGCCGAAGTACGTCAGCAGCGTAAGGGCGGGTGCCGCCAGAGCGAAAATCAACAGGTGCTTCCGGATCCGGTCCCGCTCGACACCTTCGTGGAGCAGGAAACTGACGAGCCCGAACGCGGCCGGCGCTTTGTGCAACATTATCGCCAGGAACACAATCATCTCCACGTCCGAGTGGCTTGTGGTGGCCGCAGCACCCAGAGCCACACCGTCCGCTGCCGCGTGCACCACTAGACCGATCGTGGCCGTAAGGTTCCGTTCGCTGGACCCTTCCGTGCGCCTGGAGGACACCTGATCGACGAGCATCATGAACACGAAGCCAAGCACGAGCGAAAGCCCTATCGTGGCCGAGTGCTCGTCGTCGCTGTGCTTGTGCTCACCGGCCGCTTCTGCAACACCCGCCGATGTCCCGTGTCCCTTCGCCTCCAGCGAACGTTCGTCGTAGAGCGAGCGGATGCCTTCCGGTATGATAACGGTCAGGGCGGTTCCCACCAGAAGGCCTGCTCCGAAAATGGAAACGTTTTTTAACTTTTCCTACAACAAGTAAAGAACACGTTTAACACGCTGGTCGTTGGCGGCTGTTGGAGCGAACAAACCTCCGAGAGCGACATTAACATTGGAATGTTTCCGGCCAAATACGACCCCACCAGCATCACGATGACCAACGCAAACAGCATCGCCACTTCATCCATTTTGCCGCAACCCTTTGGCGTGGTTCCTTACAAATAATCCTACGCGACTGGACTTCGATTTGCTTGCGAACTAGTTACAATCCGCCAAATATGCGCCACTTTTGCTGACTTAGCACATCCCTCGTTCCGCGCGGTCGGTGGGAGGGTTGTTTTAGTAGTTCTTTTTCTTCTTCGTCGCCCTGTTACTGGCCATCGGTCACGGCTTTTGTTTTTCTTTTCTTTTCTTCACTTTCTCGCGTTGTATTTTGACACATTTGTTTACGCGCACCGAACCTCGTTGCAGGCCGACTGTAACGCTGGCGACGTAAGCCGCGCAGGACAGCAAGGATTCATGGAACGTCTGACAGTAAAGATTCGTCCCGAAAAGGTTGACTAGAGTTTAATTTTATTTCCGCATTTTTCTGCCACCGCGATTGATGTAAAGATTATGCACAACATGAAAAAGATATTCTTTCATCATAATTCCTAGCAAAATGGTGTAAATTTATGCACAGGATTTGTGAAAGCACTCGGAAGCGCCGCCTCCAGCGGCGGAAGCGTCGCTGTTATTTGCGGCTAGCGCGTGAACTTGTTCATCTCGATGACTATGGGCATAAGTAAACTTTAAAAACTGATGATTTTAATTATCTTACCTTAAAACAGATAAGTTTTCTATGACAAATCCGAATTTTTAGCCTTCCATGTTGCATAGATTCCGAGAATCAGATTTTTTGCAGAAGATTATGTATTAAAACATTTTGGTGTAATGCCGATTGAATACTTAAGGCGTTTAAAAACCTTAACATAACGAAAAAAGCTTATTTATTATACTTGAACGCTTTTATTACACATACAAAGTTGAATGTAATCAAAACACATGCAAATGAAACAAAAACGGTGACAAAAGTCCACAGATTCTTCCTGTAAAGAAATATGTCCGCCTTTCTAATACAATTTCCCCACTGTGCCGATGGTCAGGTCAGGTTCGAAGGATCAAAGTTATGTTCAAAATCTTAGTTACAAACCCAGAAAAAACACTTCAAATGTCAAAAAATTCAGGCTGCGGTCGGTTGTGTCTATCTAAAGCGGATCTAAAATCGCAAGCAGGTCCGCGTTTGTCCGTGCCACAACTGTACAAAGCATAAATATCGAAGCGGAAAAACGGTGGCTTCTCTTCCCCCAGTGGGCCGGAGAGCAAAACACGAAACTACGCACTGTAAACCCGAAACGAAGAAATTATTCTACGAACGCGCGCTAGATTTAGAAAGTTTTAGTTAGATTAGATTTTCCCGAACACGCTTTGAACGTATCGTGTGGTTCTGGGGCTGTGCGTGTGTGTGTGTAAAGGTAAGCAAAAGAAGGCGTCCGTTGTTTGTGCGTGGTGCGTTTTTCCTCTTTTTCGTTCGTCCATTTAATGGACGAAGCTAACGGGAAAAGCTTTGTTTGCGTGGTGGTGGAGTTTTTCACGCTTCACGCAACATCGTCGTCGTCGTGAAGTGAAGTGAGAGCCACGGGCGGTGAGGTGAGGTGAGCGAATCTCACGCTCACGCGCGGGAGACAATTCTGGTCGGCGAAGTTTTGTGCAACATTTTCTCACCATGAAATGCGTGAAAGTGCCCGTGAATATGCGGATTGTGGAAAATTGATTGTCAGACCACACCATCGAGAGGAGGAGAGAGAGAAAGAGAGCGACAGAGGGATAGAGAGTAAGTGGGCGATTCGGATCTCTGTGTGGAAAATTATTTTGGATTGTGACGTGAGTGAGGCAGAATTGTTCGGCCAGTTAGGGGAAAGGTTAAAATCAAGTGTTTGGTGTGTAGATGTTAGAAATGCAACAATTTCTGCTCTACAAAACAGTAAACTATTGCTTAGGACACTAAGGAAAGGAAACAAACCCCGTTTTAACGATATTGCCTAGGGATGGCGGATATCGTTTATTAAAAGCGGCGAATGATATTTTCCCCCCTTGTGTGTTGGTTTTGTGCGTGTCCCGGGACGCCCGTGAGTCACAGCAGAGTGTTCGTGCGTCCGTGCGTCTGTGCGTTGTTTAGAATTGTACGTTGGTGAAGGGTGCGCCAGTAAAAGGTCTTTGGCTGGGTCGCCACCCTGTGGAAGAAAAATCGATACCGTCAGCGGTGGCTCTGCGTTTCCTGTGCTCGCGAGGCTACCTTTGATGGTGTTGCGGAAAATTTCAGTCCGACGGTAGGGCGATTTCCCTCATTCACCGTGCACCGATCGAGTAGCCTGACCGACCGTTTGACCTCAGAATCTAATAGTTTTTCGTGTTTCGTACGCAATTGTGCGTATTTCCGTGATCCGTGACCGACTAGTGACTAGGTGTGGAGTGGTGTGTTGTGGATAAAAACCGAAATTTTTCCTACCAGGAAGCAATCAGCGTAAATCTCAGTGACGATGGCGCTGGAGGAGACCCAGAACAATGGGTCCGCGGTGGCGGTGGCCCCGAAGGAAGGTGCTCCATTGCCACTGAAACAACCGCAACAACAGCAGCAAGGTCAAGCGCAGATTCAACCGTCAACATCGAACGAAAAGCTGAACAACATCGTTAACGGCAGTGGCGGCGGTGGCGGCGGAGGAGCATCGGAAAAGTCACGATCGAACAACAAACAGGTTAGTGTTGCCGTCAGGATGAGAGGATATTAACATTCCACGGCAGGCGGGGGGTGGTCGACTGGCAGAAAGAAATGATTGCAATTTTCCCGTCCATCTGCCGACATTTTGTAATCCACCGCTAAATCGTGTGCCCTTTTGCGCTGATCCTTTGCCCGTGTCTCGTTCTCTCGTTCACAAAAAGACTTCCACCGCGGTGTGGTCTTCGGGTCGGATTTGATCCAGGCCGGAAGATCGATGTTAATGCGCCAAAGTATTTATCCTTGCTGTAGCCACTCCCATGTGAATGAATTTAAATTATTGTAAAATGTAAAAAAAAGTTGTTTGCCGTGTATCGACCGGAAGCGTCACGTTTGCCAATGGAGCCCCAATGTTTGAAATTCAATTTGCCATCACCATTTCAAATATTTGACGAACGCGCCGGCGTGTCCTGTTATCAACGGGCGCTGCACTCTGCAATGCACTGCAATTATCAGTGAAGTTTGTCTTCCTGACGTGGCGGCCTAGAGGTGCACCTAGGGCGTGGAACCGGGGGGAAACATGTTGACTTAACCTTCACCAGACACCGACGCGAGCGCGATTCCGTTCGGGTCTCTCTTCAGTCGCGTGTGAAATTACCCTCTCCGATAACCGTTTGCACCACACCGCCTTGTGGTCTCTTGTTATCTTGATCGGCGGCTAAATATAGTTGCTGGGCGACTACAAAATCAGCATTTTTTTGGCTCATTTAACCACGACACAACTCTTGCCGCAATACGTACAATTAAATCGTAATGTGCACCCCACGCCTACTGGGAACGGTGCGGTGAAGGGATTAATAAAAAATCGATCACGTATCCATCGACCAACCCGACCAAAGAATTCGGCAAAGACGTGTTCTGCTGCGCGCACGGCGGCTCTTCCTCGCCGTCGACGAAAACATCCCAAGGTCAACCGCGCGTTTCCCGCGCGCCGGCCAAGATTTGCGCTGTGGCGGAGACCAAGAAGACGACGATGGGATGGGATCACAAGCACACGACCGCGCGTAGACCATTTTCCTTTCGCTCACTCGCCCCGAAGACGCTCTCACTTGTGCGAGGTTGTGTGCGTGAGAGTGAGCCAAAGTCAGCCAAAGTTTGCACAAACACGATATGATGAGGTCCGCTGAGCGCGATGATGATGTTGATGGGTCTGCTGCTGATGTCATCGTTGAATTCGGTTCGGTTAGTGGCCGCGGGGGCCCCAGAAATGTTACTAAAATTCTGTGTACGGTTGGGTTCGGCCCCAAACATTACACCATCCGGCGCGAGTGGTGCATTATTTTAATCGCGCTTCTACGACGTCTGCTACTGGGTTGACATTGGGAAATGGTGTGCTTGGATCAGGTGCGAGATGCCCCGAATGCCCACTACAATCCACAGTCGCCATAGTTAAATCCATGCAGCGTTCAAACGGTATAAATGTTCGAAGGTCAATCGGAGTAGTAAATTATGAATCATTACGGGACTTCCACTTCTTTTCGACTCGGACCATCGTTAACCTTTGCCATGATAATCGCTTTCTCGAAAGAAAGGACCCTAACGTCGCCTCCGGGATCCGTCCTCGAGGTGTGCTAGGTGAGCCAGCAAGGAAACGTCTTCATCTGGTCACCTCCCCTAGAACGATCACCCAATCTATCATCGCCCTTAATGGGTGTCCATTTGTAAGCTCACTCGAAAGTGATACTCCTCCATTCAGTGCGGAGTCCGAGTCCAATTGTTCCCCACCACGTCGACATCGGTAGCATCATGTTCTCCCGACAGCATGACCGCCATACTTACCCGATTTATGAGAGCTATCAATTACGCCAAGGAAGCACCAAAGAGGTCTTCCAAGGTACGGCCGGAGCTATCTCAGACCGCCGGAGGAACCGTCGTGTATCAATTGAGCAGCCTCGCCAAACTCGCCGAGAGGAACTAAGAAATGGACGGAATTAAAATGTTTTCTTTTCCAATGACCCGGGCGCTTATGTCATCGCTTGGCGGAACCTTCCTAAATTGAACCACACCATCCTCCGGGGGCCTCTTCTATGGGTGTCTGGAATTGGAACGGGTGGTGTAGACATTATGTTCACGAAATTCGCATCTATTCGCTTCGCGTTACGCGCAACAACCGAAACTGGCGACCGGGCGGGGACGGAACAAGCCCATTAAAACGCCGCGTTCCTCCCGGGGGCAGATTCCGGTATAATTTACTTTTAATGGCGGAAACGCGCGCGCGCAGAGCGCAGCGTGTTCATTGTCAAACTTCTCCGTTCGATCAAACTCCGTGACGGATTAAGACAAAATCTCGCGCGTTCCGTCCAACGCGCCGCACTTGGCATGCAAAGTCTCTCGGGGTGGTTTCGGGGTGTACTGTGCAGCAAGATGATGATCTGAAGCGTCGAGCGTCTAATGATGACGACGGCGTAACTTTCGGAGGAAGGAAATGTCGCTCGCTCGCTGTGGACTGGCGGAACACTTTGGCTTGTCTTGTGTCGTGTTTTGCAAAGTTTTGCTCGGTTGAGCTTGATTTTATCTGCATCCTGGGCCGCGCACTCCCTTTATGGTGCACTTTTTTCATTGCTCCGTTTGAGCTGCGAATGTTCTTTACGGTGACAGGGCGCCGTTATTGGAGTGCCGCAAGTTGTCAGTTACATTCCATTTCCCCGAGGTGCATGATTCACCGATTATTTGCATGTAAAATGTAGCTCAGATTGAGGTTGACTTGTTGAATTATTGTTTCGTTGGAAACATTGGCACAAGAAACATAAGAGCTGTGCTCGGCTGGACTTGTGGCCCCGTTCTGTTTGGGATTTTCAAGGAATTGATTGAGGGCGTGGGAATCAGTGGCACGCTTGCAGGATGAGTCACGAATATAACTTCATTCATGCTCGTGGTAAAAGTATCGTAAGCCGTGCGGCTAAAACGAGGGCTCAATACGAAGAATAGTCCTTTTAATTTCCCATTTTTTAAAGCTCGACCGGCCCATATCGATTCACTAATGCACGTTATGCCACACTCTCCGCATAAAGATTGAAGAAAAAAACCCGGGCTTGAACGTAAACGGCGCAGCATAGAACACGGCACACATTGCAGCAAGTAGCGGCAATTTGCCTCGTGCGCTTAATGATTCTTTATATCCGCTCTACTGACTGTGACGCTCGTTCAGTCCGAGTCCGGCTGGCTGGAAAGTGTTGGCTCCCCCATTGTCTCGCTGCGCTCGCTCCAAACCCTGGCAGCATAAAACGTCTCGTGACGGATCAGCAGCCTCGGGGATTGCCTGGCGGAGCGGGCCTCTCGGTCGTGATGGGGCGTGATTTGCGATTCACTAGGTTCAGAATCCCGCACCGACATTTTCGCAGTCTAGCTCCGGCCAATCCGTTTGTATTTGACAAATTTTAATATTACTTACCCTGCTCGTGGTGCAGTCGAAAATATGGGCCCGAAAAATGACCATCAAATCGGCCATCAAATGGCATCAAGCGAAGTGCCGGTCACATGTGTCACGCGGGAGCCCCTCACCCAGGGGCCGCCGCAGGCCGGTGAGCAAACATATAGTTTTGCTCTCCCTTAATTAGCCTACCCGGTTCGCTCGCGTTCGGAACTCGTTTATGCGCTAAAAGATGGGCGGCGAACTGCGTAAAAACTATAATTATTATCCGAAGCTTCTTCTTCGTTACGTCCCGGGTTTTATGCTGCGCTCGATTCCCCACGCCAGCCACGAAGGGCATGCGTATTTATGTGGCGCTTCTCGCGGTTCTCGCATTTCGTGTGGCCCGTTCGCGGACGAACCGGAACGTTTTAAACGATCGGCGTTGGAGGCACGTTTCTTAGTCGCATTTTTAAATATGGATGAATTTAATGTTGAAGGAAGTAGCCAACGTTATCAATTTTTAAAACCCAACCCAAAGTAACGGTCGAGAAAGGGGCCCCAAAATCCGCGGGCTGCGTTGAGAACGGGGTCCCGACGCACGTGAATATTTAATGCAAAACACCCGCATCGTATGCGCCCGCGCTCCGAACGGTGGAAAGGTCAAAATCTGCCATGATTTCGCCCCGATTCTCGGTGCCCGAAGTAGTTCGTTTCAATTTTTTAGCCTCACACAGTCATTCCTTGCCCTACGAAGAGTGCCTTTTTAGAGCGCCATTACGCGGGGCCCATCTCTTTTTGTTGGCTTCATTGATTAATCGGATCGAACGAGGGGTTGAGAGAATAAATAAATATTTTATCGTTCGAAAATGGTTCTTCTCTGCGGAAAAAAGATCCTCACAACGGGCGATGGACGTGGGTGGATAATTTAGCACCCAAACCCAGCCAGACCGCGCGCGCGAGACGGAGAGAGAGGAGCATCAAAGTTGATTCACAACTTTTGTTTCGTTTTGCAAATCGGAATCGGAAACCGACGGCGCGGACCGGTTTCCGTTTCTGTCGGATGCCCGCATGATGCACCGGTTCAGGTCGCGAGTGACGGCGACGACGTGGGTTTGCGGATGGCCAAAACTGGCGAGCTGAGCGCATCGTCCTCCGACGATCCCTTACGCGGTTGACGCGGGGTTACATTTGGCGCACTCCGCGACGGGTCATCTGCGCATCACGCTATTAACGTACAGATTTGGATGCGTCTGTTTTGGTGTTTGCCTGAGTGGGACTTAAATCTTCAATTATTTGTCCCTGCAGGAAAGACCGCTAATCCAAGGAATGATACAGATTTCCGTTTCAATGCGATCCAGGCGCTGTACTAGGCCTCAGTTTGTGCTCCAACCGAATCTGCGATCGATGTCTGGCTGGTGATCGTAAAAGAAATGGCAGCAAGGTTTGCTCCAAAAAGGTTGCCTTTCCACGATTATGCGCAACAACAAACGTGTCCCCAGCAGTCCCCAGTCCCCAGTTCAATCCGCCTGGGAGAGGAGGGATATTAAATCACCGCACAAATAAACCGCGACTTTCGGGCGTTTTCTTTTCCAACCCTCCCGCACCATTCGGCACCATTTTTACTTCATTTCGGGTTTTTGGGACTGGCGAGGGTATTTTTTTTGCACCCGCTCGCTCTATTCGTGCGATGCGTTTTATTTTATTTCATTTCAACTCCTTGGCGTACCCAAAAATGGTACGATCGTCCGGAACCGGTTCTCCCCCCGGTGTGAGCCGGTGCCGAGGGCGAGCGAAGGGCGACGGCGGCATGTTTGGTGACGACGACGACGACGAAACCTTCAATCGATATCTCGTTTTTACGTGTGCCGAGTGCCATTCGACGTTGTACGTTACGCAATCTCCGGTGAAGATTTGTTCCTTTTTGCTTTCGATGCTGCTCGATGTGATGTTGTGAATTTGTTTCGTTTCTGTGGCTGCCACGGTATCGATAATCGTGCTGGCCAATGGGATGTAAGTTACTCGAGAAGCTGTGCAGTGATTCGATACTAAGTTCGTGTTGACCGGTCTCTTGAGCTTTCTGTGTGTTTCGATGGCTTAGGGGTCAAACATGTTGGGTCCAAAATGTCTCCGTTCTTACTGCTGCCGTCCCGCGAATGGTCGTGGCACGTCGCCAAGCGTGTCGCCAAACATTTCGATGCCAATCGGTCAATCGATCAGTTCTCGCTTCTCGTCGTTGCTGGGGGTTCAATTTGTGTTCGGAGAAGAGGACTCACTCCCCGGCGATACTGGTAGGCCGGCGATTGCATTCTTCCCGATCGATTCCGGGCGGGATTATTATTATTATTTTTTCTTAGCCTTATCTTATCACCTTCCGAACGCCCATATGTTTGTCGTTCGCGTGGCGTTGCGAATTATGAGCAACAAATGTCCGATGTCCGACGATGGGACGGCTAAATATATTTGACCCAACATGGGCAAAAATAGCCGGCTTGAGCCGGCCGGTTTATGGCCGATTCTTGTCCCGTTGGTTCGTCAAACAAGAGGCTCGTCGGAAGAAAGGACCGAAGATGGTTTTTGGGGAGAGCACATTTTATTACTTTCTTCTCGAATGGTGGGACCTCAGACGGGTGATAAAAATGGTAGAGATGGCACACGGGGCTTGTCTTAGCCCCAAAAGGCCCTTCTGTCTTGGTTTTTCAAACATAATACCATGTTCTCCTTATTAGGACCCGAGGACATGGTTTAAAAAAAGCTTTACAACACCCGGCGGTGTTGCTTAAGCGCGAAATAAAACTGCAAATGATTCCGTCGTTCAGCCACAGCAGAGTAGAGGGCAGCAGACACGAGTCCACCGAACGAAGGACCTCTGGTCGTGTGGCGCGGACTTTTAAGTGCATGTCGTTCTGTTTCTGCACGCCCCGAGGGATGGCTCAAGGTGAGTGGAAATGAAAGACGCTCGACTGGCTGGAGGGGTCTCTCGGACAACGTGGCGTGCGTGGCACAAAACCTTCGAGGCCATCGTTCATAAAATATGATGCAACCCTTCTTTTCCTGCCTGCCCCGTACCCCAAGTCGGAGAGGAACTATCCTGTGTTTCTGGTGCATTTCGAGGCCTCTGACGGGGTGAGCCCACGCGTCGTGTGCCGCTCTGGCTTTTCAATTGTCAGCAGCAAGACCAGCATCGGGTCGGGTTCTTTGTGTCCTGGCGCTGGGGAGGAAGTACTGACATCGTACAGACTTTCACGTGCGCCACTTACTGCTGCGGCTGCTGCTGCTGTTCCGGATCCAATTAAGGTAATTGTGGCCGGTGGCAGTTTTATCGCCCCGCGCATCATCGTGAAAGTGGTCAACGTGGTCGGAGCGGACGGTGCAGACGGGCGGTTTTGGGCGAGATTTGTGTCCAGATTTCCACGTGGGTCGGTCGAGGGATTTCGGTTTTTATTGATTTATGATCCCTCCTCGTTGTGACATCGGCGGGGACCAACGGCGGGAACATTCGGAAACCGTTCCAGGCTGCACCGGGCAGACGGGACACGGGGTCCATTTTTCAAGCAACCAAAGCCCACTGTCGCCAATCCATCAGCCAAGCACCACCATGTCAGGCGATGGTGTTTCATTTTGGGGGCTTTCCAGAAAAGCGGTGACGGTGACGGCGACAGCTAACGTAACGCTTTATTTTAAGTATACAGCGAAGCATGTCTTAAAAGCCTCCACATCTAATCGCGATCGTCCGCCGCCCTGTCTGCCACAAGACACAACACAACAGTATTAATAGGATTTCGGTGTCGTTGTGCCCTCCCGATTTCTAACACCCGGCCGCTAATGAAGAGCCTTCGTGTAGGCTTCACGATCGAGGTCGGGTGATCGAGATGAGAATGGTTTTTTTCTTCTCGGCCAGCGCCACAAGATGACGCTGCAGGCGCTAATGAGATTGAATCAAGAAGCGAGGTCTGGCGCGACGAGCAGTACACTCACCTACTTGCGGGCTTCTGGACTTTCTCGGACGCCGGGGCTCCGATTGGTACGCAAAACGGCGCACGGACCCCTTGTCAGCGGTTGGCCTCCAGAAGCCAGCAGAAGGAGGATGCCTTGTGGATAGCTTCGTTGCCATAAAAGGTCGTACGCATCTCGCCGTAGATTGCTGCCCCCGAGGGGCTTGTCACTGAGACAGACACCGGTGGGTGTCCGTGAAATGGCACTAGCGTAATTTAATTGGCGAACAAAGTTCATTAATTGAACAACAAAAAAAAAGGAACTCTGCCTCCGGGCGGGCACCATTTTGGTCCCTCAATGTCGTCGGGCGGATCCGAAGGCTCCGATTGCCCCGCGTCAAGAGATAAGCGATCATCTGGTAAGAGCCGGCCATTTATTTGTGGCTTTTTACGATACTACTCCACTTTTTGAACGATCCTAAGCACCGTTTCGTTGTCTGAAGTGAAGAGTGAGTGATAAAAATGTTTATTATGTGCCTCGAAAAAGTGGCCAAAGTTTATCGGTCGTGTGGCTGTGGTAGAGAACCCTTTCAAAATGTTTCGTTTAATTGCTGATTGCTGCTAATAGCGAGCACGAATTGCCATAATCAAACACACAAACAGCCCCAGGGGCTGCAGATTATGAGTCTTTTGAACAAACAACGGCACAGCATCGTTCGCGCGTTGTGACGTCGAAAGTGACTTTTACTCGGCTCTCGGCTCGGCCCCCCGCCGGCGATCGATCGGAACCGGCGGCCGGAAATTGAGCAAACATTTCTCCGATTCGCTCTAAATGCTCGGTGGGTGGGTGGCGCTGGGGCGCTCTTATTATATGTTTATGCTCCGATGTGCTTATGCTGCTGCCGACGATCGGCGCACGGGGGAGAGCTGTTTAGACGAAAATCATCGGCCTCGGTGAAGCGTGAAGCGTAGTAAAGCGCGCCATCCGAAACTCCACATTAACAAACAGTGCCTTCGAGCGATCGGCACTCGATTAGCGCTCAACAATGTACTCGTTTCACGAATTTACACCCGCGTCCACCCGTACGTTTGTATCCCCGATTCCCTTCCCACACACCTGTGAGCTCTATTTACGCGGCACAAGAACCAATCGCTGCTCGGCGTGCCCGGCGGGCGTGGAATTATTTATTGGAAATTGGTTGAATTTTATGAACCTTCTTCGTGCTCGTGCTCACTCACGGTTTTTATGGGGCAGCTCGCCCCGGTCCCGCAGTGAAAGGTAATCCGGTCGCCACTACTGGCCGCGTACGCTAAGCATAAACCACGCATCGCTATTAGGCGGCGGGAAGCAGTGAAACCGGAATGTGGCACCTTTCTCCGGTGAACTTGAACCCGCACTTGCTGATGGGTCGCGATGCGCGTAGCGCACGGTGTGGCAAGAGTTTGTCGATATTCAATGTCTCAGAGGAGGTTTGAAGACTGCGAAGGACCGTGGCATAGTTCTCGGCAGCTCTGGTCCTCTGCTGACGAATTGGTTTTGATTGAAAATTTATCGAAGCTCCGAACCAGCAAACGTTTCGGCATAGACTCCAACGGCTTCAGTGATGGGGAATCTAAAATTGAATAATAAGGAAAAGGTTTATCCGATGCCATCAAACCTCGTTATAAGACCGTCTACTAAGAACCGATCTCGGAACTTTCTCGTCGCACTGCCCTCTTCTACGTAGGTAAGTTTGGTTTTCACTAGCAAACTTGGAGTCAAACGGCCAGGTGGTTTCCCCACTACCCATACGAAAACCGCGATGCTCAATTTGTTGGGACTCCTACCTACTTGACTTGTTGTGGCGCGCAGCAGCAGCATCAACGTTGGCTCGTTATCGATGACCTTCTTTCGTCGGCTTGGGAAAGAAATTTCGCGGCAGCCAAAGCCGGCGGCTTCTTCAGCACAGGGACAGGTGTGTTACTTTCTCTCGCCGCCTTGGTGTTTGTTTTGATTTTTCCGATATTTTTGGCACATCCGGCCCAGCGCGGCAATTGGCGGAAGAATTGATCGCCTGTCCGCGATCATGTGACGGGAGATCTGCAGCCATTTGCTGGCCAATCTCGTGGATAATGTGCGAAAAATGGTTTCCCAGGCTGGCGCATCATGATGATGTTTCAATCTCCGGAGCCGGAGTGAACTGCGGACCGCGAAACTCAAGACCGCGCTGAACCGTTGTGTTTCTTCACAATTAACGCAACCCGAGACTCTCGGAGGGGCTGCCGCTACCTACCGTCGCTGCTTAATGGATCGATGATATTGTGGTGCGCGGAGATCGAGATCATGTTGCCACTTAATGGACCTGTCTCCGGTCCGGTTGAGCTGCGCGATGCGAGATGAGCTGCCACGCGGCAAGCAGAGAAGGCAGTTTAGGCAAACGCACAATTTCCCCACCTAATATTGGAGCGTCCATCTCTCGAAGTTAGTCGTTGAAGTCGTTTTTTGGCATAGCATTGGGAAGTTGCTGAAACAATTCTTGCTCGATCGCGTTCAGAATTTCCGATTAGAGGGTTCCAGATATCAGAAGATTATGAATCTTCCTGCAGCCCCCTTTGAACTGCCTTCGTAATTTGGGGATCCAATTCCGCCCAACCTGGCCGACCATCGACGGACACCTTTCCCCGTTTCAGATGATGCTCTCCGCGTGCCGGGCGCGTTGGTTGGAATGGTTCTAAAAATAGCCTGAACCGATTCGAAACGAGAAACGGCCGTGTCGCGCTTCCACTGCTTCTCGGGAGCGCTGCTTCTGTGCATCGGCTGCTGGATTCCCCGTCCAAATCTGGTTTCTTGTGTGCGCGAGACTCCGAAAGGGAACCAGCGAGAAAGGTCGTAATTCAGGCGCTCGTTCAAAGCGCGCGATGGCCACGGCGATGATTGGCTTTGCGCTGGAGACGCTGGAGGTCCATCCAGACCCGCACCGCACACAGATTATCCGACGATAAAGTCGAACCCAAGAGCGGAGGTAAACATCATCGGGCATCGGGAACGGGCTTATGGGGGCCCCGTTCGATCGTAAATATCGAAGCGATTTTAAAGATATCGCGTGGCCAGAAAGGAACGATGATGGTGACTGACTGACTTTATTGCATTTAATTGATTACTCATTTGCGGATCCGCGGAGTCCGTGGAGTTGCGTTGTAAATCCGAAGTGCGGATTAAATGGAAAGTTTTGCTCTCCACCAAGCAAGCACCGGCGCAACAATGCTCGATCGAAACGCGAGACCCGTCACGAGGCGAAGAAGAAGAATGGCCAGAAAAGAGGTCTACCGGGGGGGGCTCCTCTTAATGGACCTACAAAAGTGAAACCCGCGTCCAAGAACAAACGACAGCGACGCCGTGACGTTCGCTGAAGATTTACGTGTAATGAGGCTGATCGCTGCCTTCCTAGCCGAGGTAAGCCGGCATCACCGGGACCCCCAGATCCCCAGCTGCCGGATCCCGGTGGGCTCGGAGATGGGCGACCCTACGGTGGCCCTTCACTGTAAAGCGGGCAATCACGATGACGCTTACTCGCCTACTCACTCGACGGGTGAAAGGGTTCCGTGGGCTGCCCCGTGAGCATCACACGGGACTCGCTTTTGGTGGTGTCTGGGGAACTCTCTGCGAATACAAAGAATTGGAGCAACCCGAGGCGGGCCTGTCGCCTTTCAAGGGGGTTTTCAGTTTTGCTACTTCCAGCAGAGATTTGACGGCAGCAAACGCGTCAGGACCCCAGGTGCAATCAATCTGTTAAGCACACACACGCGGCGGACGAAAGAGGTCCCCGTCGTCCCTCTTGTCTATGCTGGGATTACTGTGGGGGTGTTTTGGCCACCGAACACACCCGCCACATTCGAAATAGATGGCCGATGATGCTACAATCTCTCGCTCTCTCTCTCTCTCTCTCTCTCGCTCTGGCTGGGGAAATTGGAGGGAAACTTCCAAGTGACCTCCGGAACGTTGAAAACCCCCCGAAAAAAGACGTTTAAATTTGGAGTCTGACGAAATGGCGTCCATTTTTGGCCGCCACCGACGCGGTTCTGTTGCTTTTGTACACTCCTGGCCGCCCCTGGCGTGGATTTGGCATGGGTTTGGTGTTTTTGGCAAATGACCCCCCGGGCGAAGCGGAAAGAAGTAATGCGCGTCTACGGTGGAGCAGGGTATGCAAAAGCGAACCCTCTCCGTTTGTTCTCTGTCCTCTTTCGGTAGTTGGGCGAAGTTGGGTTTCGCCACACCTTCGCGCCCCTGCCTAAGACCCATTTGTTGCCAGCATGATGGTGACGCAGGTCCGCAGGATTAGTTGTGCCCAAAGGTTTATTGCTTTACATTAAGTTTTAATAATTTCTTTTTCGATTAAACTTTGACCGTTTCTCTTGAAAAGAAGGGACACCCTTGCTTCACGAGAAGAAAGCGAATGAAAGTTTAGGTCCCGCCTGGGAAAACTCCCCGACCCAGCTTGACGGCTTGAAGAAACTTGAAACTGGAACGACAATTACCCTCCGTCACAATCATAAATCGACGTCCGGGTGGTGTGGAAGGGCCAGCCAGCCAGCCAGCCCCGGATCACTGCATTATCGGGGTTATTTTCCTGCCTTTTGGACCCCGGCCCACGGCAATCGATAATGGGCCGTTAGGTCTGGAACGAACCACGAACGAATGCCAAAAGGGCTACCGGGTGTGTTTCCGTTGGTTGGCCTTTTCGGTGTGGCCCAGTTAGTGGCGCCCGGGTTGGCGGGTGAAAGTTACGGCCGTGTGCATCGCTCCCCGCGGACAAATCGGTGGCGATGAAGTTCCGTCGGTGTCGGTGATCGACACCAACCAATCGGCGACGGCGGCGGACTCAGTGCAGTCATTTGATTCGAGTCTGGTGTCTGGTCCGGACGTACCACACCGGTTCAAAAATAGACCCAAGAATGCGTGCGTGGTACGGGCTGCAAAAAAGGGGGTAAACCGTGCCGGTATGCTGCGGTCCCACGATGCGGTTTCCTTGGTCTTCCTCGGTGCATCCAGCACAAACGCTTCCTAATGGCGACGGCAAGCGGACTAACTCGTCTGAACACGTCCGAGTCGCTTGCTCTCTCTGTGGGGTATTTACCGCAGACACAACAATTAACCACCGAAGCTGTGCGGCGATGGCTTCGCGGCGCCTTGGCGCGACGCCAGGACGCGCGGCACCGATGCCGCGTCGTGGACTTTATTTACCTGCCGTCAGCGCCGACGGAAATAGTGTATCGGGCGCGGTTACTATTTTACATCGCATCGACGATGATGAAAAATTACATTACAAATGTTGATTACACGAAAGGCACCAAAGGGAACGATTATTTAACGCCCGCGCCAAACATCGTCCGCCCAATTTACGACCGGAGTAGTAGTAACCCTATCTTGGTACCCGATGCTTTCGGTCAGGGTACGGCCGCCCCTCACGTACGTCGGTCGGGCTATTTCCGGAAGCGGCAACGAACCGGAACACCGGACGCTCACCACCGTGCTACGCAGCGCCCTCTAGAAGCTGAAGAGATCGGTCGTTTTGATGGCTTCCATTGATGGTGACACTAACGCTGTGTCAGATGAGTACTTGACCGGGAATTGAAGAAAAGAGTTGCCGAAACCCACGGAACCAAAGGGGGTCGGTGTCGGTGACACCTTAATTACTGCGATTCCCATAAAGCGCTCGCGACTCTACCGGACCGAAAGAAAGTGTGTGTGGCGTACGCTGTCCCTTGAGGCTTTACCTGGTACTCCCCGACCACCCCACGGGCGTGCCAACTAACGGTACAGGCCGCATCCGCTTGTCGCGGCCGATCTCTGTCGTGCTGATGTCCATTTGGGATGTTCGGCGGAACCGGCATTAACCGTTTCCTGTATGCATATTGTATTTGTGCTATGTTAGCGTGTCTCTGACGTCCGACGGTCGATTCGATTCCCAGCCGCACCGAAAGAGAGAGAGCGCGGGTTGCGTGCGGACGAAGTGATTTGTGAGGCAACTCGCTGTTTTTGGCACACAACATTAGCATAGAAACGGTTCGGTCGGTTGGTACCCGAAAGCAGGACAGAGTAACTTCCCTCCGGAACTCTGCTGTGGCACCGATCGACGCAGCCAGTGACGCAGCCGGGTCGAAAATTCTAGACCAAGCGATGGCGCTGGCGGATGGTGATATTATTTTATCCGCCACGCCACCGATACACAGGTTTCACTTTCGTGTCACTCACTCACGACGCCGCGCTTCTGCTCGACGGCCGTGTGCGCCAGCAGCTGTTACTAATTTTAAAGAGCGGTTGTTTATTTATTCCACTTTCGAGAACACCCTTTCGATCGCTGGCGCAAATAGCCGGCGTTGGGGGAGAGCTAGACATTCACGCGGGCACATGGCAGGGCAGGGCGTGGGCTTTGGGAGTGTTCCCAGCCCCGTGCCCGTGACGTAACAAAAACGTGGTTCCCAAGCGCGCGCGCACCCCTTCTGTAAACAAAGGCTGGCGCGAGTTCCATCCGCCGCCGATGCCTGAGCCACTCGGAAACTCGGACAATCGGTGGCGTTAATGCGCATGTTAGCAAATGATTGCGAATTCACCGGTGAATCAATTAACAGTCCGCTGCCAGCGTCGTGGGTTTGGGGCAGGTTTCTGTCGGCGATTTTCTTGGCCGGTTTGCCAACTTTTCCGCCAACTCATTTCGCAGTCACACAACCCACAAGTTCCCCGTGCTGTGCGGCGCCGTGGTGGTTTACCGTGTTTGTTGTGAACGAAAAGGGGGGAATTTGAACATGTTGTGGTCGTTGAGCAGCGCGTCAAGTGGTTAGCGGTCAGTTTTGAGGCGAGAGCGATTACAATGAAACAAAACTCGTGATGCACGTGACGTGCTTGGGAGTCGGTAGCACTAGAGCGGATAAAACAATAACCAA